>NW_026920379.1:0-140000 GCF_032062105.1 Saccostrea cuccullata | reverse complement strand
ATTTTTTTATTTTGATGACGTTACTTCCGGTTTTGAGATTTCCGCGTTTTAGTGATTTTCAGAGGGTCACTTTGTCCGGCAGTTTTCTGAAAAACCAATCAACACAAAAGCATGAAATTTTCAGTGATGCTAGAGCAACCTTTGGAAAAGTGAATTTCGTATACCACAACCACCGGAAGTACGAAGTGCCGACGCTCGCTATGGTCCGAAAATAGTCCTATCAGGAATTTCAAGATTTTTAACACCTTTTCTACGATAACTTTTTACCTAGAAATATTTTGTTAAAACATGTAGAACAAAAAAAGTATAGAATTCCAAGATCTTTCAAATGATACCTCGAAAAAAGGGCTGGACCCTTAAATTAGGGGCCGAGAGGGGCCGAATGTTTTTCCTTTATATCTCAAAAAGTATTTAGTATTTGTAATACGTCAAAGAAGCAAAGTTGTTCAAAATGTCAAGCTTAATCTATTGAAGTCGTCAAAATACGTCCGGCATCGTCACTTCCGGCCAAACCGGAAGTGGTCGGAAAACACGTTTTTTCGCTGTTCTTGACAAGTTTTTGGGTTACATATGTCTCTGGGAGCATATAAAGTAATTTTTCCGTGTGTCGTCGTCACTTCCGGTCAAACCGGAAGTAGCAAAAAATGGCTTATTTTAAAGGTTTTGATGCTAAATTGAAATTATAAAGTCACTGGAGACTAGCTCATTGCTTTCTTTTCTTTTCTTTGGTCAAAACTGGACGGAAGACCTACTCGTTGCATTGCAACGAGCTTTGCTCTAGTTATTATTGTTTTTAGCTCACCTGAGCTGAAGGCTCAAGTTAGCTTTTCTGATCACATTTTGTCCGGCATCCGTCTGTCTAGCTGTCCGTCTGTCTGTCTGTCTGTAAATTTTTCACATTTTCGACTTCTTCTCAAGAACCCCTGGGCCAATTTCAACCAAACTTGCCACAAAGCATCCTTGGGTGAAGGGGATTCAAGTTTGTTCAAATGAATGGCCACGCCCTCATTCAAGTGGAGATAATTGGGAATTAATGAAAATTTGGTGGTATGCTTTAAAAATCTACTTCTTAAGAATCACTGTGCCAGGAAAGATGAAACTTATGGGGAAACATCCTCAGGTAGTGTAGATTCAAGTTTGTTCAAATCATGACCCCCGGGGCTAGGGCGTCGCCAAAATGGCCGACCCAAGTTTTACATAAGAATATATAGGAAAATTCTTTAAAAATCTTCTTCTCATGAACAGTCAAGCTATAATTGATCATATTTATATTCAGCATTCTCAGGTAGTGTAGATTCAAATTTGTTTAAATCCTGACCCCTGGGGGTAGGGGGGGCAAAATGGCCGACCAAAGTTTTACATAGAAATATATAGGAAAATCTTCTTCTCAAGAATAGCCAAGCCATGATTGATCATATTTATAGGGAAGCATCCTCAGGTAGTGTAAATTCAAGTTTGTTCAAATCATGATTGCGGGCGGTAGGACGGGGCCACAATGGACGACCAAAGGTGCTCAGGTGAGCGATGTGGCCCATGGGCCTCTTGTTTTTCTTACCGATTTTGTACACGCAAGTTCTCAAAAACGGCTCCCTTGATTTTCATGAAACTTTCAGGACTGATAGAGCATGAAAAAATCTAGACATATATTTTTTTGTTTTGATGAGGTCACTTCCGGTTTTGAGATTTCCGCGTTTTAGTGATTTTCAGAGGGTCACTTTGTCCGGCAGTTTTCAGAAAAACCACCCAACAGAGAAGCATGAAATTTTCAGTGATGCTAGAGCAACCTTTGGAGAAGTGAATTTCGTATATCACAACCACCGGAAGTACGAAATGCCGACGCTCGCTATGGCCCGAAAATAGTCCAACCAAGAATTTCAAAATTTTAACACCTTTCCTACGATAACTTTTTCCCTAGAAATATTTTGTTAAAACATGTAGAGCAAAAAAAGTATAGAATTCCAAGATCTTTCAATTGGTACCTCGAAAAAAGGACTGCCCCCCTAAATTAGGGGCCGAGAGGGGCCGAATGTTTTTCCTTTATATCTCAAAAAGTATTTAGAATTTGTAATACGTCAAAGAAGCAAAGTTGTTCAAAATGTCCAGCTAAATCTACTTGAGTCGTCAAAATACGTCCGGCGTCGTCACTTCCGGCCAAACCGGAAGTGGTCGGAAAAACGCGTTTTTTGCCGTTCTTGACAAGTTTTTGGGTTACATATGTCTCTGGGAGCATAAAAACGAGTTTTTTCGTCCGTCGTTGTCACTTTCGGTCAAACCGGAAGTAGCAAAAAAATGGCTTTTTCTGAAGGTTTTGATGCAAAATTGAAATTATAAAGTCACTGGAGACTACTTAGCTCATTGCTTTCTTTTGTTCCGTCACTTCTGGTCAAAACCGGACGGAAGACCTACTCGTTGCTTTGCAACGAGCTTTGCTCTAGTTTATTATTCTTTTTCATTCGATGCATCTTTTCTATAGTCAATGGTTCCTGATACGCATACTCAGGGGAGTAGAGGATCAAAACCCATTGGCTAGCGAAGATGCATTCGAAGTAGTCCAAAGATTTTCAAACAGTAACTGCTCAAAATATGTTGTTGTAGGGAAAAAGTAGCATTATAAAGATTTTTTTAAGGAAAAGCCCTTATCTTGGAAAATTATTAGTACCTGAATTATGGCGCGTAACAGTTTCCAAAGGGGTTAAAAAATATATAAGCACCTAACGTAATACTCAGAGCCTAATGTACTAACAGGTCCCCTTAATATGGAGCCTAATGCCCCAACAGGTGCCATAACTGTAAAACCCTAACAGGTGCCATATAACTATGACACCTTATGCATTAATAGATGCCATAACTATGGAGCCTAATGCAAAAGTGTTGGAACCGGGGGTGGGTGGGTTAGCCCCCCTTTTTTGCAAAGATAGATATTATAAAAGCATTGAAATGTGGGATTAACCTTTTATTGTTGGTTTAGCTCCCCCTTTTGAATTAGGCCAAAAGAAAATATACTCTTGTTTCCTGTCCCCTGACCAAAAAAATTAGGGTAGGTAGGTAGGGAAAAAATTTTATTTTGAGAAAAAATTTTATTTTGAAAACTCCATGGATGCAGAACATATATCATGTAATAACACGAAAATGATTTGTTAACAGTTTACAGAGCAAGTTTGATAATGAAGATTTATAAAGTAAAGGTATCCTGTACACTTATGATGTATTAGTTCTGTAAATATTGTTGGTAGACTTAAAAATTTTAAAAATAGTCACCCAAAAAATGAAAATGTAATAAAATCTTATAGGGTCGGAGGGTAAAATGTAGGGTAGGTTGGATGACAGGAAACAAGAGAATTTTTTAATTTGGCCTTAGAATGGTTTCAATTTGTGTCCGACGCCTATGTAATGCATTTACAGGAGCCCTAACTATGGAGCCTAATGCATGAACAGATGCCTTATAACTATGGAGCCTTATCCCCTAACTGATGTCCTAAATATGGACCTTAATGCATTGACAGGTTTTCTAACTATGGAGACTAATGCCTGGACATGTGCCCTAAATATGGAGCTTAATGCCCTACCAGGAGCCCTAACTATAGAGGGTAATGCTTTAACAGGTGCTCTTGCTATGGATCCTAATGCATTAACAAGTGCCCTAACTATGGAACTCAATACCCTAACAGGAGCCTTAACTATAGAATCTAATGCCCTAACAGGTACCCTCACTATGAAACGTAATGCCTTAGCTGTGGAGCCTAATGTCCTAACAGGTTTTCTAACTATGGAGCTTAAAGTCCTAACAGGTTTCCTTACTATGGAGCCTAATGCCCTAACAGGTGCCCTAACTATGGAGCCTAATGCCCTACCAGGAGCCCAAACTATGGAGCCTGATGCCTTAACAGGTGCCCTTACTATGGAGCCTAATGCATTGACAGGCGTCCTAACTATATATGGAGCCTAATGCCCTAACAGGAGCCTTAACTATAGAGGCTAATGCTTTAACAGGTGCCCTAACTATAGATCCTAATGCCCTAACAGGAGCCCTTGCTATGGAGCCTTTTGCCTTAACAGGTGCCCTAACTATGGAGCCTTATACCCTAACAGGTGCCCTAACTATGGAGCTTAATGCCTCACACGTGCCTTAAATATGTTTCCTTATATCCTCTAACACGTGCTTTAACTATGGAGTCTAATGCCCTAACACGTGCCCAAAGTATGGAGCCTAAAGCCTAAATGGAGGTCCTAATTATACAGCTTAATGCCCTTACAGGTGCCCCATTGACGTAAATTTTGGAAGGGGCCCTTATACAACAAAAAACTTAATAGCCTTGTTTGTGTATCAACTGTCAGACCCACCTTTTTTAAATGTATATTATCTTTAATTTTAAAGAAAATCTATTATATTTTGTAAACGAAGGCATCGCCTGACTGACAACAGTATTTAAAAAAAACATTTAATGTCAAAGAAAAATATATTTTCTTGACCTGAAGGTGCTTGAATTAAAACGATCACATTTATTATTATTGATACCACCACTTAAAGATACTGTTATTTCTCAGAGTTTTTACAGATAACCTACAACATAAAAAAAATAATTATAATTATACCTTACACTCAAATTACGCATCACAATTTTATTTTAAGTGAAAATAACTGAAAGTAAATCTTTCTCTTAAAGATGGACCTTTTTGTATTTTTTCGCTTGTGACTTAGTTCTGTACAGTAATGGCTGGAATAGTGGACTCCTGTCCAAGGAACCTGACGGAAACATTGATAGCCTCTGCCAGACTGGGATGTGGTCAAGACAAGTATGGTAACAAACAGTACTTATGTCTCCCGAACTCAGAAAAGACGGGTCTGGTAGAATTCTGTCACGATGGAGTCATGTGGTTATTGGAAAGAGGTGAGTCATCAAATTTATATTTTTGTTATTTAATAAATTGCGTTTTTGAAACTGCTACCCAATACACAGGCAACTTAGCCACATATGATTCTCATATGATTGGTTTCATATGAGAATCATAGAAAAAGGGCATCATATGTGAATCATATGAAGCAAATCATATGATTTACATATAATCCACATATGTGAATCATATGAAAATAACTACATATGATTTTCATATGAATGACTTCAGTGTGTTTCAAGCCATTTACATATGAGAATCATATGAAAATGGCATCATATGTAAATCATATGAAACACTTATGTGTGTTTCAAGCCATTTACATATGAGAATCATATGAAAAGTACATTATATGTAAATCATATGAAACACTTGTGTGTTCTTTTTCAATATTTTTCACATTCTTGTACACATTTAAAAATCAGATATTTCTGCTTTAGATGAAAATTCATTACATTACAATGATCAATCTTCATTGGTTAAATATTTAAAAATATCTTAAAATGCTTACACAACTTTTTTGATAAAATTATTTTCATCAAGAGAAATAACTTATTTTTCACAGTGTACATTCTTAACAAGAAAATATACAAACAAGTCAGTAGCATTTGTCGATACATGTATTAAACATATTCTAACATGAGTACAAATTATAAGATTTCAGCAAAATGATTTAGTAGTTAAACATGTATACTGTACATGTACAAATGAATAACATAATTAGGTAATGTATAAAAATACCATATGACATGAAAGTGTCCAAAGCAACATTGAAATATCAGCAATAACATTTGTCATGTATTCTCTATTGTAAATTTATGAAAAATCAAGTTATGGATTATTCCAGCATACATTATGGGAAATCTTCACAGGTCAAATTCAGACAAGATTGTGTACATCCTCCCCATTTCATAATTATTCCATATATATTTCCTTGCTCTTTTTCCTTCTGTATCTTTCAGTTTTTTCAGTTGTCCTCCCTTTGATCTTCCATGACCATTTTGAAAATCTCTTTGAACTGTACCGTACCAAAAATGAATATCCACCACTTCTCCTTTTCCTGAACAATTTCTTTGTGGCACAGAATGGTCTCTACAAAAATTTCAAAAGTAAAAATAAAATAATTCTTAAATTCTATGAGTTATAAAAGTTACTTAGGTATTATCAGCAAACAAATGTATGCCCCATTCACTGACACAGATATGATACAAGATAAAACTAATGTTATATATGTTATACTAGGTGTTTTGAGGAATCCTATGATGTAATTTGCAAAACAATTACACTATTGAAAGATATGCTTCATAATAAAATCATAAAAAAAACATTTTTTTTTTGTTATTTTGACAATTAAATTTGGAATGTTCAAACAGTATATATTAATTCAGATTGTCAAAAAAATTAAGAAGATTCTGATACAGATACATGTATATTATTTTTGGACAAAAAATACTACAGACAAGTAGACAGGCAGAAAAACAGACATTGTGAATCAAAGATATCCCAAACTTTTGGGAAGACTATAACAAAGTTTATTTAACAGTGTGTAGTTACCTTAACTTTGAAGCAAGCCTTGGATCTTGGGATTTGTTCTTTATCTTACAAGAGGCTGACTGTATATTGAACCTGTAAGACAAATACTAACAGTCTCACACAGTAGATATTTTCTAAGAATACATTTAATTAAAACTTAAACTATCAAAATTTTACTTAGCCAAACCCAAAAGATTTAAAATGAAAAGCAAATTAATAGGGCTGTCACGGGTACCCAAAATGACCCGGAACCGCGGAACAATTCATTCGGTTTGGGTACGGTTCTTTTTTTCTGGAATTCGGTTCGGTTCCAATTTGTATAGTAGTGTAGGTTTTACTATAAAAATGGCGTAAAAAAACGAGAGATTTCTTAATACATTGCAATTATAAGGTGATTTAAATAATAGGGTATAATTGTTGTCTAGTCAGGAAGCTACTTTAAACTAGTTTAAATGTTGCTATTTCGAAGATTAAATGAAAATATTCTTTTTGTTGTTGAAAATAATACAAATCATTAGCTTTTATTCCATTAATTACCCGAACCGAAATACCCGAAACCAAACCTAAAAAAATCAGAACCGACCCGACCCGAAAAATTTTGGAACCGTGACAGCCCTACAAATTAATTTTTTCTTTATCTATTTTGTCTGGGAAATGCATTATAACAGAAAAAAATTGTGAAAGGTTTTTTTTAGAAGGAAAGGGGGGGGGGGGGTAAACAGAGTAGAAATTTACATATAATTATTAACAATTTCTTTTGAATTAATGTACATTTAAATTCAGCTTTTGATATATATAAGTGAAATTGCAATTTTACTTCAGTATAATAAGGAAAGATAAGTGAACACTGTTTCATATGATTCTCATATGATCACCGTTTCATATGATTCTCATATGAGCACAGTCAAAACATTCGTATGAATTTTACCTGAGTATAACAAGGACAAATTAGTGAACATTATTTCATATGATTCTCACATGTTCAGTTTCATATGATTCTTATATGATTATTGTCAGAATATTCATATGATTCTCATATGCAGGATCTTTCATATGAGAATCATATGTATATTACTTCATATGATTCACATATGTATGATCATATGATTCTCATATGATTGGCCACATATGATTCTCATATGATTATATATACATATGATTCTCATATGATCCACATATGATCTTCATATGAAAGACGATGCATATGTGGATCATAAATGGCTAAATTACCTATGTATGACAGCTTAGGCAAGTATTGAACTTTCCCACATGCAAGTCAAACTCCAAGGTCAAAATCCTTGGTATCCAAACAAAGATCATGTGATAAGGAATGCACAAGTAAAATAACAACCATAGTACATGTGCTTATTTTTTTAAACGTTATGGTGAATATTGAAGTTTTTAAAAGTGGGTCGAACTGTAAGATTAGTGTCAAAAAATCAAAATACTATTTAAAATGAATTTGATGAAATTTATAGAAATGCATTTGCCGAAAAGTTCTCTGCCATGAGCGTGAGTTTAGAATGAGTTATCAAGAGTGACGAAACTAAATATAATATATTAAAGGAACCTTTTTCTTGCCTATAGATTAATTAAATCAGTTACACAAGAGACATGTAAATGTTACATCATCCAAATTACACAAAGTAAAAATGATATACATCTAATTGATTGCGCAATATACCAAGTAATTAACAATTCAGTATAATTTAGGTTATTGTTTGGAAACCACTGGCGATCAACTGTCAAAAACTAACTGCTCACATTTCCTGATGGGCTGTCCAGATACAGAAGTCCACATCAACGAAATGTACAGATGTAAGGATAACTTTATATATGAAGAATAATGTCATACTCATCCTTAAAAAAACCTACTAATATTACTATAAATATGTATTTACATACATGTTCTCAATATTCTTCTAATTTAGATCCCGCCTGTTTAAGAATTAGTACAGAGTATCAATGTTATCTTGCTGATCCGATCTGTGGAAATACGTAAGTGATAAATATTCATCATTCAAATCAGCAAAATGTCCTAGTCTTGTTACTATATTCATACATATATATTTATTTTATGTTTAGCACATGGGATACAACTACCAAAGACAAAACAGAGGAATTGGTGACCCATGGATTCTCCACAGACCATGGCATATATAATATAACAGAAACAATTATTCAAACAACCACATTGGCAGATAATAACTCAGCATTAATTGGGGCAATCGTGGGAATTCTGGTAGTTGTGTTAGTCGCTATTCTTCTACCTTTGACTGTATTTTTAGTTTTACGAAGAAGAAAACTGAGACAAGAAAAAGGAAAAGCTGAAGTTATAGGTACTGCAGTTTGTGCATACTATCTTTTTTGATATTTTCTGTGTGAATGTAAGATTCTTAAATTTTTTTAATTAAAGATAAAAAGAAAATAATAGCATTTATAAAAAAGATAACTGAATACATTTTTTCACTCATGAATAAAGATTTTTTTTCTTTCTTACATTATTCATTTTACTTTCAAAGAATATTTAATTTTATAACTTTCATAAAACATGAAACTTTTTTGGAAGGTAATTGTGAAATCTTGTTGAAACCAAATGAGGAAGAATGATTAGAAAATTTGATTTAAGAAAATTTTGAATATTTGGAATGTGAATAATTATACAAGAGGCCCACGGGCCTTATAGGTCACCTGATCATTATGCAACAACTTTCCAGTTACAGTGTATTGAATTTGATTCAATAACATGTTTTAAGCCAGATGCTATATGGCATTCACAATTTTGAAAGAGCACCATTGATCATCATAACAATAAACTTAGCAGTCGCTTAGCTTGGTTACTGAATACCCATATGCAGGGTAGGGAACAAAATGCACTCCAACTAATCAGTAATATTCATCAATAATCAGTAGTGCCACTAACACTCTGACCCTAGGTTGCACAAATTTTTAAAAGGCACCCTTAAAATTGCCTATCAAAAAGTATAAATGTTTTATAAATACAAAGGACCAGATTTCAAACAATTAATTCATTTCCAGTATATAAGTAGAGCCCCCCACCCTATATAGGTAGTTCATCTGCTTCATACCAAGAGACAGAGAAGAAAATTTCAAAGAGCCCCACCCTTACACCAGAACCCCTGACCCTGGGGCCATATAATTCACAATTTTGGTAGAGGCACTCTTGCTCATCATAACTTTGCACTTAATTGGTTTATTTAGGAGCAGAGAAGAAGATTTTCAAAGAATTCATGTAATTTCACTATATAATCAATAGAGCCCCCCCCCCAACACCAGAACCCTTGATGATAGGGCCATGAAATTCACAATTTTGGTTGAGGCACACTTGCTCATCATTACTATGCACTAAGTTAGTTTATTTAATACCTAGGAGCGGAGAAGAAGATTTCCAAGGAATTCACATATTTTCACTATATAATCAATAGAGCCCCCCCCCCCCCAGAATCCTTGACCCTGGGGCCATAAAATTCACAATCTTAGTTGAGGAACACTTGCTTATCATCACTATGTACTTAGTTAATTTATTTGATACCTAGGAGCAGAGAAGAGGATTTTCAAACAATTCATGTATTTTCACTTTATAAACAATAAAGTCCCCCCCCAGAACCATTTATGCTGGTGGGGCCATAAAATTCACAATTTTTGTAGAGGCACTCTTGCTCACCATAACTATACACTTAGTTAGTTTATTTAATACCTAGGAGCAGAGAAGAAGATTTTCAAAGAATTCATGTAATTTCACAATATAATAAATAGAGCCCCCCCCCCCCCCCCAACATCATGACCCTTGACCCTGGGGCCATAAAATTCACAATTTTGGTAGAGGACTCTTGCTCATCATAACTATGCACTTAGTTAGTTTATTTAATACCTAGGAGCAGAGAAGAAGATTTTCAAAGAATTCATGTAATTCCACTATATAATCAATGACCCCCCCCCTAACACTAGAACCCTTGACCCTGGGGCCATAAAATTCACAATTTTGGTAGAGGCACTCTTGCTCATCATAACTATTTACTTACTTGGTTTATTTAATACCCAGGGGCAGAGAAGAAGATTTTCAAAGAAATCATGTATTTTTACTATATAATCAATAGAGCCCCACCCTAACACCAGAACCCCTGACCCTAGGGCCATAAAATTCACAAATTTGGTAGAGGCACTCTTGCTCATCATAACTATGTACTTAGTTGGTTTATTTAATACCCAGGAGCAGAGAAGAAGATTTTCAAAGAAATAATGCATTTTCACTATATACTTATTTAGCCCCGCCCTAGCACTAGAACCCCTGACCCCAGGGCCATGAATTTCACAATTTTGGTAGAGGACTCAATGCTGATTACAATCATGCAAATAGTTTGACTGCTTGATGTCCAGGAGTAAAGAAGAAGATTTTTAAAGATTGCATTAATTTTAGTGGTTTTTGCCCCACCCCTCAGGCCCCAGGGGGGCAGGGATCATGAAATTCACAATTTTTGTTCCCCTTCACCCATAGATGCTTTGTGCCAAATTTGGTTGAAATTGGTTCAGTGGTTGCAGAGAAGAAGCTGAAAATGTTCAAATGTTAACACACGACACACAACACACGACGGACGACGACGGACGAAAACGGATAGCAATAGGTCACCTGAGTTTACTCAGGTGACCTAAAAACATTGAATTGGAACTCCTTTTTCAGAAGACGAAAATCAAGTCTTATTGGAACCGTTACCAACAATGGACATCAGACAAGGTACTTAAATGTAATAGATTCAAGTAAATAATGCTTTATATTTTAAAAATGATTTAAGGAAACCCTAAAACCTAAAACTACTTAGTATTTTGTTAATTAACATAGGGTATCTCTCTAACCTGCGCAGGAAAACTTCAAAAACAATATTTTTATACCCAACGCAACTAGTTGCGGGAGGTATAATGTTTTTGACCCGTCTGTCAGTCTATCTCCTATGTTTCAAATTAAAAGGTCTGATGAAGGGTAAAGTTGACAGCAGAAAAACAGACAATGCAAAAAAAATATACGCCCAGGATCACACTGTATTGATCAGGGCGTATAATAATTAGAAAAAATGAATTCATTTACTGTTAAAAAATTGCGGAATTAACTGTAATGAGCAGTTTTGTTTAATTTAATTAAGAGGGTCGACTGGGGTTTCCATTGCGTAATATTTCGCGCATCATAGTACAATGTAGCGTATTTACTGTTTTAAAGCAAATTTTTTCTTCACTGAAACAAAACAAACTAAACAAACTCAAGATTTTACGATTTTTATAACAATTTTTATAATTAATAGGTACATTGATGTCCCCTCTGTAAACAAGGTGGTAGAATTTTGTGGTTCTTATATATAATGTGCAGTATTGTATTGATCATTATGTATCATAGTTTAAGCAAAAAGTCTTGTAGTATTTGTAAAGTGCGTAAGATTTGCACTTTCCCATATAATTCAAATAGTAAATGTACCTGTCATTTGAGACGGTCCCTTAAAATACATGGGCGATAAATTTTCCCAATACTTGTCATGTACACTGAAGTCAATGTTAGTTATATAATATATAAAATTAAAGAGTTTCTCCATTTTAGTTTTTACACAATAAAACCCCAGTCGCCCCTTTAACTTGTAAGGGTGAAGGATATTATGGAGATAACGAATAGTATTTAATATCAATCCCATAAAACAATACAAAATAGGAGCAGATCAAACACTGACCTCTGAAACATCAGAGGTGGGATCATGTGACATGGAGGAGTGAGCAGCCCCTTCCAACCGGTCACATCCACCGTGTGCTCCTAGTCAATATCAGGGAAATAATAGAAAAAATCCATAGTCAATTTAGTGTATATATAATGGACTAACAATTAGTAAGAAAAACGTCACCCAGCATTTGACTCAGAGATAAATTTTGATTATTTGCTGACAAGATCAGCATAGGTAGATCATAGGTAGATCATTCTAACCCATCAATAAAGCTCTTTAGTGTGCAGTATTCAGCATGTTCAGAGCTTCGATCCATATGCATGTTATGGAATCACATTTTAATTTGTTGAGTATGCTAGGGCATCAACGATAGTTCGAAACGTGGGATAATGTGCATAACAGGCGAAGTCCATTATACATAAATTTTCCTTCGTTTCAAACTGTCGTCCATGGAACTGCCATCTTTGTCCCAGGCATACCCAACAAATGTGATTCTTTGTATTAACATTACATTGTGACATAAAATTATAAACATAAATTAAAAAAAAAGTCTGATAGATTGTAATTACATGAGGCCGCCCATGTCAATTATAATAGTTCTCGGGTATATTCTAAAATTTTGAATATTAAAGGGGGAATGATTTGCATTCATTCTTTAAAAAGCTTGTTTTCTCCCCAGTAAAAAAACAAGTGGCCCACGGGCCTTATAGGCCACCTGAGTATCATGTAACAAGTTTCCAAGTATTGAATTTGGTTTGTTTATTAAACCAGAGGCCATTAAATTCACAATTTTAAAAGAAGCGCCATTGCTTATCATAACTATACTCTTAGCATACTTGCCTGTTTACTTAATACCCTGGAATAGATCAGAATAACAAAGAAAAAAATGCATTTCCACTATCCCATATGAAACAGTCCGGGCAGCTTAGACACGGCTCAGGCAAGGATTCCGTTTTTTCAGAAACCCGTGCTTATAGCATTTCTGCTCATATCTAAAATATGTATGGAAAGCCATGCCTAAAAGTAGTCGAGGCACGGACACGGACACGGCACGGGATATTGGCCGAATTATTTAAATTAGATTACACGGTTTTACAAAACTGTGTCAGAAAGCCATGCTGGTTTCCATATATGGACTCACGGATTCTGTAAACCCGTGTCTGAAACCCCTGTCCATTTCCATATATGGAGACACGGATTCTGTAAACCCGTGTCTGAAACCAATGTCCTTTTCCATTTATGAAGACACGGAGTTTTGGAAATCCGTGTCAAAAAAGCCGTGTGACATACCAAATAAGGAGTCACGGGATCTGTGCATTTGTCTAGATCTAGGTCATGGCACTTGGAGAATCTACTGATGTAACTGTGGATGCCAAAATGGTGACTGAAACCAAACTAACTACACAATGCTTTACATTCTTTACTAAAAGTTTAAAATCTTATATGAATGTTTCTATTTACTGTCTGTTAAAGATTAACTTTATTAGTTACAATCCAAGCTAGTTTTTAATTAAGCACTGGATGAAAAATACAGTTTCCGCATGGCTGAAACTCTACTGAAACTCTGCGGAAACTTAAGGTTACTAATAGTTTCTGCAAAGTTTCAGTGCGGAAACTTCAAGTTTCATCAAGTATCCGCAGTGCGGAAACCAAAGGTGTCCACGAATCCAAATAGTTTCCGCATCTGAAACTTGCTGAAACTTGAGGTATACGCAAGGTTTCAGTATGCGTATATGGTTGAAATACATATGGTTTACCAATGGTTTCCGCAACTGAAACTTGAGGTATACGCAAGGTTTCAGTATGCGTATACAGTTGAAATACATATGGTTTACCAATGGTTTCCGCAACAGAAACTTGCTGAAACTTGAGGTATACGCAAGGTTTCAGTATGCGTTTACAATATTGATATACATATGGTATACTATAGGTTTCCGCAACGGAAACTGTAGTATTGACTACACAATTTTAGCCCTGGTTTTCAACCAAGTCATTTTCCCCCTGAATTCTCATATTGGAAAAAACAACACACTAACACTAGTTATCAAAGAATATTTAATGTTATTATCAACATTTACATACATCGGTTGAACATTTTTCTCTTGCATCATAAACATTTTTACAGCTAAGTCCGAGCCCTCAAGTCACGACAGGAGGACAGAGAAAATGTCTGCATTTAATGATGTCTCATACATCAGAGATATAATCTTGCGAGAGGAACTTAGAACTGCATTACTGCAATCAATCAACTAAACCTGAATTCGGTTTATGCAAGTCTAGTATTATTAAGGAAATGTAAAATTACTTGGTATAATAAATGCACAAGTTCACATCATAAGTAGCCAATAAGCACCAAGGTGGATTCCTTTGTTAAAAATTCAGTTTGTAGTCCATCATCAACCAACAGAAAAGTCCTTGAGTGGTTCTCATTCTTTGATGACCCACTTACACTTATCCTGCTTATGCTAGTGGTGGCTGCATGTTTTCGGAACTGTGCCACACATCACTGTAGTCTGCATGTATGACCTGTTCCAGTTTCAGTTGACTTTAAAAATATCAATGCTTGAGTATAGAGAGACTTGTTTTCATCATTGGAGAAATGATATCATGTTCAAGTTGGATTGATCTGCTCATCAGTTACTTCAACCTATTGAAAATATATATAAATATAGTTTAACAAAATCCCAATCTAAATAAAACAACATGTTAGATCCTCTCGCATACTCGCTTCACAACATCTAACAACATCCCATAGAAGGTCACGTCAGATGTCAAATACGGAACAACTCTAGACTTATTTGTTCCAATTTATGAAATACAATAATTTTGCAGTCGACTATTTGATTGGTTAATAGAATATGACCTCTGATGTCACACTCTACAGGATGTTGTTAGATTTAGGCAGTATCTAACATTTAATATTAATTGGATGGACAAAGTCCCTAATGCTGTTCTACTACAAGCTTTTGTTTGATTAATTTCACATTTTAAGCATTTTTTTATCAGAATGATTTAAAAAGAAATCTAAAAATTTATCAAGTGTAAAATATCATTAGTTTATTAAAGATGCCTCTTTTAAACACTTCACTAGGGATAATGAAATAAACAAACTTGAATTTATTTAAACATGTTAAATGTACTTGAATATGTATGTATAGATTTGTTCCTGATTTTCAGAATAAATTAAGGAATTTTCTTTCATTCTACTTGTTCATCAAAATATTTTTTTTTATTTGAATAACAACTAGAGGCCCATAGACCTTATAGGTATCATATATGTAACAACTTTCACTCAATTTAATTTGGTTCGTGTTTTAAACAAAAAGCCATGAAATTCCAAATTTTGAAAGATGCACCGTTGTTTATCATAATTATACACTTAACATGCTTACTCTGGTTACTCAGTAACCAAAGGTGGATCAGAGTAAAAAAGATAAAATGCTATTCCATTTGTAAACCACCAGTTGTGTACCCCACCCCACAGGAACCACTAACCCTGGGGCCACACATTTCAAAATTTTCTAAATGTTATCTTAAGTTTTATTTCATCATAAATGGTTGATTAATTCCAAAGAGCTATATGGACCAACCCTAGTACTAAAACCCCTGACCTTGGGGCCATGAATTTCATAATTATGGTAGATGACTCAGTGCTCATTTCAATCATGCCAACAGTTTGACTGCTTGATGTCCTGGAGTAAAAAAAGAAGGGGGGATATCATAAAATTTACAAATTTTGTTCCCCTTCACCCGTAGATGCTTTGTACCAAAATTGGTTGAAATTGGTTGAGCGGTTGCAAGGAAGAAGCTGAAAATGTTCAAATGTCAACACACGACAGACAAAAACAGATAGTAAATAGGTCAACTGAGTTTACTAAGGTGACCTAAAAATAGGCCTGCTTATAAATACTTAATTTAAATAAATCAGAGAATTATTGTAGTTAGCTCGCAAAATGAGACTTTCTAAGAAAATGTTAACATCTGTTAACAGGGATCATGAAATTCACAATTTTTGTTCCCCTTCACCCATAGATGCTTTGTGCCAAATTTGGTTGAAATTGGTTCAGTGGTTGCAGAGAAGAAGCTGAAAATGTTCAAATGTTAACACACGACACACAACACACGACGGACGACGACGGACGAAAACGGATAGCAATAGGTCACCTGAGTTTACTCAGGTGACCTAAAAACATTGAATTGGAACTCCTTTTTCAGAAGACGAAAATCAAGTCTTATTGGAACCGTTACCAACAATGGACATCAGACAAGGTACTTAAATGTAATAGATTCAAGTAAATAATGCTTTATATTTTAAAAATGATTTAAGGAAACCCTAAAACCTAAAACTACTTAGTATTTTGTTAATTAACATAGGGTATCTCTCTAACCTGCGCAGGAAAACTTCAAAAACAATATTTTTATACCCAACGCAACTAGTTGCGGGAGGTATAATGTTTTTGACCCGTCTGTCAGTCTATCTCCTATGTTTCAAATTAAAAGGTCTGATGAAGGGTAAAGTTGACAGCAGAAAAACAGACAATGCAAAAAAAATATACGCCCAGGATCACACTGTATTGATCAGGGCGTATAATAATTAGAAAAAATGAATTCATTTACTGTTAAAAAATTGCGGAATTAACTGTAATGAGCAGTTTTGTTTAATTTAATTAAGAGGGTCGACTGGGGTTTCCATTGCGTAATATTTCGCGCATCATAGTACAATGTAGCGTATTTACTGTTTTAAAGCAAATTTTTTCTTCACTGAAACAAAACAAACTAAACAAACTCAAGATTTTACGATTTTTATAACAATTTTTATAATTAATAGGTACATTGATGTCCCCTCTGTAAACAAGGTGGTAGAATTTTGTGGTTCTTATATATAATGTGCAGTATTGTATTGATCATTATGTATCATAGTTTAAGCAAAAAGTCTTGTAGTATTTGTAAAGTGCGTAAGATTTGCACTTTCCCATATAATTCAAATAGTAAATGTACCTGTCATTTGAGACGGTCCCTTAAAATACATGGGCGATAAATTTTCCCAATACTTGTCATGTACACTGAAGTCAATGTTAGTTATATAATATATAAAATTAAAGAGTTTCTCCATTTTAGTTTTTACACAATAAAACCCCATTCGCCCCTTTAACTTGTAAGGGTGAAGGATAGTATGGAGATAACGAATAGTATTTAATATCAATCCCATAAAACAATACAAAATAGGAGCAGATCAAACACTGGCCTCTGAAACATCAGAGGTGGGATCATGTGACATGGAGGAGTGAGCAGCCCCTTCCAACCGGTCACATCCACCGTGTGCTCCTAGTCAATATCAGGGAAATAATAGAAAAAATCCATAGTCAATTTAGTGTATATATAATGGACTAACAATTAGTAAGAAAAACGTCACCCAGCATTTGACTCAGAGATAAATTTTGATTATTTGCTGACAAGATCAGCATAGGTAGATCATAGGTAGATCATTCTAACCCATCAATAAAGCTCTTTAGTGTGCAGTATTCAGCATGTTCAGAGCTTCGATCCATATGCATGTTATGGAATCACATTTTAATTTGTTGAGTATGCTAGGGCATCAACGATAGTTCGAAACGTGGGATAATGTGCATAACAGGCGAAGTCCATTATACATAAATTTTCCTTCGTTTCAAACTGTCGTCCATGGAACTGCCATCTTTGTCCCAGGCATACCCAACAAATGTGATTCTTTGTATTAACATTACATTGTGACATAAAATTATAAACATAAATTAAAAAAAAAGTCTGATAGATTGTAATTACATGAGGCCGCCCATGTCAATTATAATAGTTCTCGGGTATATTCTAAAATTTTGAATATTAAAGGGGGAATGATTTGCATTCATTCTTTAAAAAGCTTGTTTTCTCCCCAGTAAAAAAACAAGTGGCCCACGGGCCTTATAGGCCACCTGAGTATCATGTAACAAGTTTCCAAGTATTGAATTTGGTTTGTTTATTAAACCAGAGGCCATTAAATTCACAATTTTAAAAGAAGCGCCATTGCTTATCATAACTATACTCTTAGCATACTTGCCTGTTTACTTAATACCCTGGAATAGATCAGAATAACAAAGAAAAAAATGCATTTCCACTATCCCATATGAAACAGTCCGGGCAGCTTAGACACGGCTCAGGCAAGGATTCCGTTTTTTCAGAAACCCGTGCTTATAGCATTTCTGCTCATATCTAAAATATGTATGGAAAGCCATGCCTAAAAGTAGTCGAGGCACGGACACGGACACGGCACGGGATATTGGCCGAATTATTTAAATTAGATTACACGGTTTTACAAAACTGTGTCAGAAAGCCATGCTGGTTTCCATATATGGACTCACGGATTCTGTAAACCCGTGTCTGAAACCCCTGTCCATTTCCATATATGGAGACACGGATTCTGTAAACCCGTGTCTGAAACCAATGTCCTTTTCCATATATGAAGACACGGAGTTTTGGAAATCCGTGTCAAAAAAGCCGTGTGACATACCAAATAAGGAGTCACGGGATCTGTGCATTTGTCTAGATCTAGGTCATGGCACTTGGAGAATCTACTGATGTAACTGTGGATGCCAAAATGGTGACTGAAACCAAACTAACTACACAATGCTTTACATTCTTTACTAAAAGTTTAAAATCTTATATGAATGTTTCTATTTACTGTCTGTTAAAGATTAACTTTATTAGTTACAATCCAAGCTAGTTTTTAATTAAGCTTAAGATTTTAATGATAATTTACAATTCAATAGTAATTTAATCTAGCTAAGTTTACACCATCTGAGAATTTAGTTTAGACAAAACTTTCGCTAGCAGTGAATGTGATAAAAAATATATAGGGAATGAAAGTCCCACTAAAGTCATTCAAATAAACAAAGACTATTTCATCATGTTCATTGTCAACTTGCAATACAGAAAGATCATGAAAATTGAAAATTTGACTTATTTATTCTATATTACACTTACTACATTTTGTTCAAAGTGAAGAAATCATCCCAGACTGACATAAATACAATTCCAACTGACATCTTTTAGTTTAATATCCTTTAACTAGACTAAAAAAGACACATTCTTAGCGCATGACCATGAATCCCTCCAATTTAATATTCAAATAAAGGAAGTTATGATTGAGCATGCTCAGTAAAAAGCCGTGAGATATAAATAAATAGTTTGAAGCAAAACCCGCTTGAGTTAAAAACCGCCTCCCTGGTACACGGATTCCATCCCTCCATACGGGTTTCTGTGAGTGAGGATTCTAGCTCACACTTTAAGACTCAGTAAAAAACCTTATTGCAAAGTAATGAGCAAGGAAAATTAAAATAATCATAACCCTGGATGATGGATTCGGACTTTTTTGAATACATATATATTAGATTTTCATTATAACTTTAAAAATCTTCTCTTGCTATTGTTATACCATGTGCATGGTTATGATAAGCAGGGGTGTCTGTTTTGAAATTGGGAATACTTTGGTGCTTGGTTCAGGAACTTATTATAGGGTATTTTGGTGGGGTTACTGTACGACACTTACCATGCGAGTGAATTCTAAAAAAGTCCAATTAAAGCCCACGCCGTACCTTTATCTTAAGTAAAAAAATGTTTTACTAACTTTCCACTAAATAACATGCCACTTATTAACTAGGATCGAGAGTTAATGATACACAAGAACCTGGAGACATTGTGGGCACTGCTGAAGATGATGAAAATGATAATTTTGGTGTTCCTGAAAGTGAACGTTCACTGCTGGCAACAGACGAAGGTATTCACCTAAACAATGTCATATTTATTTAAAATTTGCCTCTTTTTGTACAACTTCAAAATTGAAGCGTTGAGTAAAATATTTTTTTTTCTACTGAGGATATTTGTGTAGGAAGACTTGTAAATAAAATACAAAAGTATATATGTTCTTGTTATTAAATCATCATATGGCTTAAGTAAAGTACTTCATATTTATCTAAAATGTGATTGGAAAAAATGAAGTTCTTTTCGAGATAAAATGGATAAAAACATTCTATTTCAGGAACTATAGAGATACAAAGAGCGGTCGTCAATGGAGATCCAGCGGATAGTGAGGAATTTGTCATACAAGCTGATGACGGTGATAATATTATGAAGCAAAATTCATTGACACAAAGCAGGAGAAAGAGAAGTAAGAATACAGATACCACACATTTTATCATTTCCTTTTTTATAGTTATTTTTTAGCAGGATTCTTTTAGCAGGACTTGCAAAATCCTTTAGTCCCTAACAAAAAATACAATAATGAACTATGATTATAGTAAACTATAGTTTATTATAGTTAGCCATAGTAAATTAAAGTTCCGAAGTTTTTACTATAGTTAATCAAAGGTTGAATTGTTAACTATATTTAAACAAAGTTTTCAATTTTTTTTACAATAACTACTGTAAATCACATTCTCAAAGATTTTACTATACTTTATCAACGTTTCAAAGATTTTTTGAATCAGTCTCACATGTACTTTTATCGTTTTTTTAATTATTATTTAGCTGTTCTAAGGGGTCGATGTTATATTGTTTGTGGCTGGTTTTTGTTGTAAATCTTTATTTAAATATACTTCTAAACGTAGCTTATCAAAATGAAATACATGTATTTACGTTTATAAGATAAAAAAATCCATGTGGACTGAAGTTGATGAGGCATTTTTTTTAATTCTAAATGACGCAAAACTTTTTTAGCTCACCTGAGCCGAAGGCTCAAGTGAGCTTTTCTGATCATATTTTGTCCAGCGTCCGTCTGTCCGTCTGTCTGTCCGTCTGTCTGTCTGTAAACTTTTCACATTTTCGACTTCTTCTCAAGAACCACTGGGCCAATTTCAACCAAACCACAAAGTATCCTTGGGTGAAGGGGATTCAAGTTTGTTCAAATAAAGGGCCACGCCCTTATTCAAGGGGAGATAATTGGGAATTAATGAAAATTTAATGGTATATTTTAAAAATCTTCTTCTCAAGAACCACTGTGCCAGGAAAGATGAAACTTATGGAGAAACATCCTCAGGTAGTGTAGATTCAAGTTTGTTCAAATCATAACCCTGGGAGTAGGGCGGGGCCAAAATGGCCGACCAAAGTTTTATATAGAAATATATAGGAAAATTCTTTAAAAATCTTCTTCTCAAGTATGACAAAGCCATAATTCATCATATTTATATGGAAGCATGCTCAGGTAGTGTAGATTCAAGTTTGTTCAAATCATGACCCCTGAGGGTAGGGCAGGGCCAAAATGGCCAACCAAAGTTTTACATTGAAATATATAGGAAAATTCTTTAAAAATCTTCTTCTCAAGAATGATAAAGCCATAATTCATCATATTTATATGGAAGCATGCTCAGGTAATGTAGATTCAAGTTTGTTCAAATCATGACCCCCAGAGGTAGGGCGGGGCCAAAATGGCCGACCAAAGTTTTACATAGAAATATATAGAAAAATTCTTTAAAAATCTTCTTCTCAAGTATGACAAAGCAATAATTCATCATATATATATTGAAGCATGCTCAGGTAGTGTAGATTCAATTTTGTTCAAATCATGACCCCCGGGGGTAGGGCGGGGCCAAAATGGCTGACCAAAATTTTACATAGAAATATATAGAAAAATTCTTTAAAAATCTTTTTCTCAGGAATGACAAAGCCATAAATCATCATATTTATATGGAAACATGCTCAGGTAGTGTAGATTCAAATTTGTTCAAATCATGACCCCTGGGGGTAGGGCGGGGCCAAAATGACCGACCAAAGTTTTACATAGAGATATATAGGAAAATTCTTTAAAAATCTTCTTCTCAAGTATGACAAAGTCATAATTCATCATATTTATATTGAAGCATGCTCAGGTAGTGTAGATTCAATTTTGTTCAAATCATGACCCCCAGGGGTAGAGTGGGGCCAAAATGGCCGACCAAAGTTTTTCATAGAAATATATTGAAAAATTCTTTAAAAATCTTCTTCTCAAGAATGACAAAGCCATAATTCATCATATTTATTTGGAAACATGCTCAGGTAGTGTAGATTCAAGTTTGTTCAAATCATGACCCCGGGGGGTAGGGCGGGGCCAAAATGGCCGACCAAAGTTTTACATAGAGATATATAGGAAAATTCTTTAAAAATCTTCTTCTCAAGAATGACAAAGCCATTATTCATCATATTTATATGGAAGCATGTTCAGGTAGTGTAGATTCAAGTTTTTTTTTAAATCATGACCTCTGTAAGTAGGGTGGGGCCAAATTGGCCGACCAAAGTTTTACATAGAAATATATAGGAAAATTCTTTAAAAATCTTCTTCTCAATCATTTTCTAAAAAATAGCAAATCCATGATTGGTCATGGGACTACTTTTGGATTAAAACTTTACAATAAAAAGTCATTTCATACTAGTCCTATCCTTGGTACTCAGGTGAGCGATGTGGCCCATGGGCCTCTTGTTGTAGTATATTTTTTCCCTTGATATATGAAACTAAATTTACATCTTCATAATATTAAATTTCTAATAGATTAAAAAAAAATATTGCTCATCATGATGAGTCTTTGTTGTTTTTTAAAATCTTTTATAAATCTTAAATTTGTAATAATTATTATAAAATGTAGAGAACGAGAATCAAAAACATAATTGCATCAAAGTTCCAAAGTTTTAAATATAGTTAATCAGAGTTCCAAAGGTTTCTCTTTAGTAAATCAAAGTTCCAAAGGCTTCTCTATAGTAAATCAAAGTTCCAAAGTTTTTACAACCATTGTAAGTTTTTATTATAGTACATGTAAATCGAAGTGTTATTTGAGGATATGCTATCCTCCGAATAAATAAGCTACTAACAAAGTTTAACATGACCAATGCATGTACTTGTATCTAAGCAAATAAGTCTGTTAGTAATAAAAATAAAACAAAGAATTAGATACGCTTGTAGCAAATAGAGAAGTACCGTATATACTCGCCACAAAGTCGGTGTTTTGGGAGTTTAATGTTGGTACAAAACTCAGTGTTCGACTTATAAGCGAGTCGTAGAAAGATTGATTCAATTATTAAGGTCAAACTTTCACATGAAAATGTATCCTAAGACATAACTTTAGACCTTTCTTGACATTAGGATTTGGTCCTATGTACAAGAAAAGCCATTATAACGACATTGTGGGCAGTAAATGTAGGTACACTTTGTCGCCGACGATAAACAGAACAAAACGACAATGTGTACCGTCCTTCACCTCCAACTGTTTTCAGAAGGGATTTTTTAAAAAATATAAAACTTGTTTTTCACATTATCCAGAGTTATTGTCCATTTTGATGTTGATTTACAGTCACGATAGCAGTCAAAGATTCAAAAGGCACTGTTTTCTCCTAAAGATATACTTAGTAACCAACTTTGAGGACAGTGTCTGAGAAATGCAATTAAAATGAATGTGTGTATGTTTATATGCTGTCTTTTGTTGTTCCATACTCTGCCAGTAGAAGTATGATATATTAGACCTTTAGAAAGTATAAATATATATGAATAACGTATAGGAAGAATAAGAAAAATGGATATATCGCTGACGATCTAAGGTAACTCTTGCAAATGCAAACGTCGTCTAAATGTGTTCAAAATACAATTACTCTTCACACATCAGATAAAATCCTGTTTGCCCTCACATTAACAGCTTTAAACATTTTAAAATAGAGATCCGTTGAAGTGGTACAAATAAAATGATTGTTTTAATTGTAAATCTTTCAAGTGGAAATAAGACCATTGAATGTCTTTAATATATTTTTGAAAGTTAATTGCGATATTGTTTTCTTGTAGTTCCATTCTTTGGCAATGTTGGCTATTACAGGGTGTGGAAGACAAAGATATCAGGTGAGCGTCTATCCAGAAAAACAGAAAAGATTTGTATTTACCTAACACTTAATAATTTTAGATAGTTTATTTGCCAAGCCTAACACGTATTCTTTAAAATAGCTCATTTGCCAAGCCTAGTATATCATAATAAATGTTGAGGCATTTAATTTCATTTTTTCATATTGGGAAAGTTCTATTAAAGATCTCCTAAATACAGAAATTCCACGAATTTTCACATTGTCTTCGCGAAGAAATTCATATTTGAAGTAGGCATGGTCACTACACTGAGCTGAAAATCTTTGCCAGGAAAATGAAAATAAGAGCAATTCGAAAATTGCGCTTTTTACATAAATCGCCTCAAACCTCATATTTAAGAAATGATTCTTACATATAGAAGATAAATATCTTGAACGCTGTATACTTTTCAGATGGATTCAATACTTCAGAAGAAAAGCACGAGAGTTCAAATATAGCAGTTAATGTGGTCAATTGCAATTTGAGGGGATACCAAAAAATATCGACTTTATGAGTCACATGAATTAAGAAAATGCTATATATACATGGAAAGACATTGTTAAAAAACTAAACATTTAATCGTCACAGAAATTTGTAGAATTCTGACAAAGGAAAGAAATATAACAATATTTCAATCAGATAGGTGCCCTATTTTCTCACAAATGTCCAAGAGTGAACTTTCGTTAAATGTGCCAACAGTTTATTTTAAAACAAATGTTAAAACAAAATAGAAGATTTGAAAAATTGCTTAATGTATGATGAAACATGGGTGCCCTTTTTCATTGCTGTAAAATAAGATTAATGATAAAAATGTAGAATCAAAGAAAAGGGTGTCATTTGACTATCAAAACGAGAAGCAGTGGCTCCAAACATATTTTATTAGTTTTCGTGTATTTACAGAGGTCCATTATAACATGTACATGCATCAATATGAATGACTAGCAATGGTAAGCTTTATATTCAAATTGCACAAAGAAAAATTGAACAGATGTCCTGCAATGAAATTCAAAAATTCGGCGACCAGGGTATTTTTCTTGTGCCTGACAACGCAGGTGCATATACGCTTAGAGAAATAAATAAGATTTTGAGGAAAAGAAAGTATACAAGACTTTTCAATCACCCATATTAGCTTGATTGCAACCACTCTGAGATCTTTTCATTCTTAAAGCACATTAAAACAATGAAAGGAAGATTGTACAATGTTAGATATATATGACATTAGAAATGATATTCGTCAGTGTCTTTGAGGCATCCCTACAGATGAGTATGCTGAAGATTTCTGTTCATGGATACAACGACCTTAGACACGCGTACAGGGTACCAGGAAATGCCTTGAGGAATTGAAACTATTAAGAATATGTATTGTGTACTTTTCTTACTTCCAGATGACATGTTGCATTATTTATTTATTAAAGCGACCGTCGTAGTACCAAAACGTTAAAAAAAACCTCCATTTTCTAGTACATATAATCCCCGTTACTTTCTTTATGTCAGGGGTGTTTCCTTGGAAAGCGAGTCTATAGATCGTTCTTAAAATTAGTCATAAATTTCTTTTATAAAGGTAATGATTAAAAAAACCCATAACCACATGATCCGTACGTCGCGGGTACGAATCCCACTGTGGGACGCAGAGTTCGGTCCTTCGGATCAGACCGTATAAACAGAGATCCCGTGTCGCAGTAGGCGTTGGAGCGAAAAAGATCCTTCCCTGCTCAAGGATCCTGAGTGCCGAGTATAGGACAAAATTAGCAGCTCTCCACCGGCAAGTGGTGGCGTCTCTATATGAGTGATAAATTCTCGATAGAGACGCTAAACAATATACAATCAATCAATCAAAGTAGCGTTTTGAAATACTAAAGCCCCAGTATTTTTTTTTCCAAATCATTTATTCAATAATGTACAACATAACAGTGAGGCAAAACTTCCGCAGAAGCCCTCTAGTAATACTTCACCAGGGATGCCAGGAGCTCCCTGGATCGATATATTATATAATATATTTGCAATATTTGAACACAGAATTTTTCACATTATACTAATATATAATTATTGACGCTTCGTTTTCATACATATACATAAATATCTCAAGGAAATTTTTACCATTTTTATATACAATAACAAAGTATTCGTTTAACACCAATAGAAGCATGACCCTTGTTGCAGTGGAGATTGTGTGAAAAAAAAGAGAAGAAAGTCTATACATGTATCAATCTCACTGCAACTAGTATTTAGGGCCAGGTTATCCTAAAATACGGGTCTTTTTATGTTTTACATCTTAAAACAGGATCAATATGCAGAGTTTTGTGATAATAAATTTAGATTATAAAAAACACATCAGAACGAATGAAATTTACAATGACATGAATATTTTTTCCTCACATACATAGTTTGAATCATATTTTAAACATAAAGTTTCCAGTTACTTGAAAATATCATAGCAAAAAAACTTGTGTTTTTTTATAGTGGATTTAAAATGTGAATACATGTATTAGAATCACAAGGAATTTTGAAATATATGATTTATTTTCTCTTTGAAATTTGTCAAATCATTTGATCGTAACAGTGAAAAATTCGATTTCATTTCATTTTTGAATGCATTTTTAATATTGAAGTCAGTTATTTTTAAATTCTCATATTTAATTTTATTTCTTGTTTTCCATATGATGCATTTATAAATACATATTAAAATGTTAACAACGTTTCTTTGGGTTTGCGGTTCCTTCAAGTAGCCTAATGTTATTGTTTGTTGGTCAATTTGTAAAGTTCCAATTAGTTGCAGCACATATTTTCAATTATATCTTATAGTAATTTGAGTGTTGTTTTCACTTTTGTGCAATGGAAAAAGAGGTGTTGTTGATTTTCTTTATGATTTTTGCATAGTTGCATAAACCATTCGATAGTCTGATTTTGCATAATTTATCTTCGGTATACAATATATTATGCACGCATTTCCATTGGAATTCTTGATTTTTTTTTAACTTTCATTTTTGAAATACTGTCCCAAATTGAATTTCACTGTATGTTATTTTAATAAATATTTTCCCATTTTTCTTGACATTTTGGAATTATTGTCTTGTTTAATGTTTTTTCTATGTTCTTCAACTTGATATCTTCAAAGGTTACCTCTTTATTAGTATCTCTTTTTATGAGTAAATTATTATTCAATTTATAAGGGAGTTATGTTTCGCTATTAGATATTGAGTTGTTTCTTTTCAGTATTTGATAAAAGAGTTTAGGAATGGCTGATTTTATTTTACTATATTCAAATATCCAACATCTTTTGTCCACTAATTTAATAAAAATGGCATCGTTATATTTAAAACAATTTTCCGCATCGTTCCAAATGTCTATTTTTAATAAACCACATTTAATAAATGATTCCACATATAGGCTTTTCCCTTGGAATTGTATAAGTTCATTACCAAAGAGTGAGAGGTTAAGTATTTTCTCTCGATTCTCTGGCTCAAATTTTGACTGAAATTCGCTGTATGCGATGAGTGCTTCTTTTTTTTTTTTTTTTTTTTTTTTTTTTCATAAAAACTAGACATGTTATTTAAGTAATTTGGAGATAAATCTGAACAAGTGCATAAGAAATATTCTTGACTTGAATGCATATCTTTACTCTGTAACCAGTTTTTACCAATAACATTCCATGTTTCTAACTTTGAATGCATGATTTTATAAATTGTTTTTATTTGTTTACTTTTTATAAAATTAAATATATTTATCATGTTCATTCCTCCTTCATTCTTGCTTAAGCAGCACAGGTTTCTGTCAATTTTATTTATTTTTTTATCCCAAATAAAAGACCAAACAATGTCATTTATTTGCTTTGCATATATATCAGGTATTCCCCTCATTTCGATTTCAAAGCCAATAATTGAAATTATTAAATTTTTTATTATCAAAGTTTTCCCGTTGAATGTAAGGTTCCTAGTTTTCCAGACATGCAAGCTGTTCTTTATTTTTTTTTTCTATTTTTTCCAACCATATTGCATTAGTATCAATACCATATCCATGATTTACCCCCAAACTTTTTATATTAGTTTTTATCCACTGTATCTTTTTTAAATTTTGGTGCTTTACCTTTTGATTTGCCTATAAACACGCCCTTTGTTTTCGAGAAATTGATTTTTGCCCCAGAGGCTTTTTCATATATTTCTAACACATTGAAGGAATTTATTATAGATTCTTCGTCCTTATTAAATAGCTGTGAATCGTCTGCGAACATATTTATTTTACATTCTATTTTTTTTTTTTATTTTTATTAGGAATTAAAATACCCTTTATCTGCGGATTTCGTCCTTTAGCACATGCCATAGGCTCCATTTGAAGAACATATAGCAATGGAGCAATAGGGCAACCTTGTCTTGCCGATCTTGAGATTGGAAAGTATTTAGATACAAATCCATTAGTTTTAATGAATGTTTTTGATTTAATAAGAAGCATTTTTATCCAATCGCAATATTTTTTACCAAAGTTAAATCTTTTTAATGGTGCTTCTACCCAACCCCATTCAATTCTATCGAATGCTTTTTGTTGATCTAAGAATATAATTGCTCCTTCTAAATCTTCATTATCAGCATAATCAATAATATCTTGAGTCAGTCTTTTTGCATCACTGATGTTTCTGCCTTTAACAAATCCTTTTTGGTCTGGTTGAATTAATTTTGGTAGTACTTTTTTTAATCTCTCTGCGAGTATTTTAGCTATAATTTTATAATCATTGTTCAGCATTGTTAAAGGTCTCCAATTTTTTATATCTTCTCTTTCATTCCCTTTATGTATTTATGAAATGACTCCTTTTGTTTGCGAGTCACAAAGTGTGGCCCTATGAAAAATGTGTTTTATAACTTTTGAAAATTCATTTTTAATTATATCCCAGTATATCTGATAAAAAGTTGATAAAATCCAATCTTCACCGGGAGATTTATTTGGCTTTAATCACATCACTGCTTGATATATTTCGTTATCACTTATATCACTATCGAGCATATTTACTTCACAATCGTCTAATTTACTTTGTACTTCCGCTAATAATAATTCCCCACTTTCACTATCCCAACCTTCCGTATTTGATAATTTGTAATAAAAATTTGCTTTTCGATGATTGAATCAATATCAGTTTTATAGGTACCATTTTCTGTTTTTATTCTATTCCACAATTTTTTCTCTCCATTACTCTTTTCTAATTGAAAAAAAATATTTCGATGGAGCTCCTTCTTTAAACCATCTACATTTTGATTGTATTATTATCTATATAAATTTCTTTTATTTTTTGCTCAAGGTAATTTTGATACTTTTTATTAGTCAAAAGATTGTTTTTACTCTCTTCTAATTCTTTTTCTAATTTCCCTAGTTTTTGTTTATTAACGTTTAATAAAGCCCCAGTATTGATTACAGACCCAGATGCAGGAACTTTTAGCAGTTGGGTGTATAAACTAAGGTCAAAAGGCTTATACTAGAAATATTTTGACAAAGAAACAATATTAATATAATTTCTTTCTCAAATATGAAAAAAAACCAATTATTTTTATTGGGGTTGGGTGGGCAAAGTGGGGGTGGGGTTGTTAAGCTACTTCCTGGAGACAGTTATGAGCGAACTGCGGACCGTGGCTTTAGATAATGAGGACAGTCATTAGAAAAGGAGAGGGGTTGACACATTTTGTCTAGTCAGATTTTATACATGTATGTTCAGGTCTTCAGATACATGTATATCTATTTCTAGTTTGACAAGCAAATCCAAAGAATTGTGATCCCCCGCTTTTGGTTTTTTTGTGGGTGAGATATCAAATTTGAACGCCTTATTATCACCAAAGTTGAATTTAAGAAAGAAATAAGGTCAATTGTGAAGGTCAAGGAGTCAGAAATCATAGCATGCTTGGAAATATCTTGTCATAGGTAATGCATATGTCAAATATGAAAGCCCTATATCTCAATCAAAAATTAAAAGGAACAAAAAGCGTTTGTGAAACACTGATGACCCCGTATGGAAACAAAGCGAAGATTAAGCTTTTTTTAAAAATGTAAATTCAATATATTCAGAAGTATCTGTGGAGACTGTAGGTCTACTGGTTTGTACTTATAATAAAGGAAGAAAAAAAGTAGCAGTTGGGACATAAAACTTTACAAAGCAATGAATAGAGTAATGATCCTTGATTGAGTCTCTTTTGTGGCAAGATTGCAATAAGACTACAAATGTTGGAGTAGCTTTTTAAAAAAAATTACAGAATTTTCAATTTTAGTTGCCAAGGCAACCACAGGGTTTCATCGAAATCAAAAACACAAAACCGATAATCATGTATCTCAGTGTAGTCTACTTTCATGCCAAATTATATTATAATCGGACTTAACTGTATTTGGGGTAGCATTTTGAAAGTATTTCACAGAAATTTCTATTTTTAAAAACCAAGGCAACACTGTTCATTCAAATCAAAAACCGGTATACAGAATTATGTATCTTAGTGTAGATTACTTGTGTGCCAAGATATATTGAAATCAAACCAAAACCGTAGGAGAAGTAGCATTTTGAGAGTATTTCCATAAAATTTCTATTTTAGTAACCACGGCAACACCGTTCATCGAAATCAAAATTGGATACACAGAATTATATGTATCTTATTGTAGTCTACTTGTGTGCCAAGTTATATTGAAATCAGGCTAAAACTGTAGGAGACGTACATGTAGCAATTCGAAAAAAATATGAGCTTTTTTGAAGTATGAATGCCTTAGCCCTTACCATTCAAAAGTTATGTCCAAGAATCAAGTTTTGTAAAGTAGGTCAAACATCAAGATCATAGGGTCAAAGTTGTTGATATCCAATGAAAGGCCTTGTCACATGGAATAAATATGTAAAGTATGAAAGCCCTAACCCTTCAAAAGTTATGGTCATGTTTTTTTTAAAGTAGGTCACACTCGAATGTCAAGGTTAGAACTTCAAAAATCTTGTTATTCAATGAAAAGTCACAAAGAATAAATAAATTATGTGAAGAATGAAAGCCCTAGCCCTTACCGTTCAAAATGTATGGCCAATGTAAAAGTTTTTAAAAAGTAGGTAAAACTCCAAGATTAAAGTCAAAGGATCTAAGTGCTTGATATCCCATGAAAGGTCTTGTTGCAAGGAATTTTAAAACATGTGAAGTATGAAAGCCCTAGCCCTAACCCTTCAAAAGTTATGGCCAAGGTAAGAGTTTTTAAAAAGTGTGCCAAACTCCAAGGTCAAGGTAAGAATGTCAAATTTCTTGTTTTCCAATGAAAGGACTACTCACAAGGATTGCATATGTGAAGTATTAAAGACATTCCTTACCGTTCAAAAGTTATGGCCAAGGTTAAAGTTTTTTCGTAAGTACGGAAATCTCCAAGGTGAAGGTCAAAACGTCAAAGTTGCTGATATTGAATGAAAGGCCTTACCACAAAAAATACACATGTGAAATATAAAAGTACTAGTATCCACCGTAGAAAAGTTATGACCAAAGTAAAAATTAAAATTTTTGTTTAATAATGGGTCAAACTCAGATCCGAGGTTAAAAGGTCAATTTTGGTGATACCCAAAGAAAGGTCTTGTCACAGGAATACACATGTAAAATATGAAAGTCAAAGTTTAAAGTTTTTGTGACGGACGAGCAGACAGACAGACAGACAGACCGACTGACAGACAGAAAAATGAGATTTAATGCCCCTCGCTTTTGCGAAGCGGGGGAGAATAAGCTAATTATTGACCTGCATATTTTCAACTCTGTTAGTTAATGTTTTGAGGTCGTATAACTTCCTGCCAATTTAACAGGTCAAGACCACTACCTTATATGGAAGGCAACTTTCAACACCTGACGATACCTTCGTCACACGCGTTCGCCAATCAAGTGAATGAGTCCGAAAGCATGACACTCTACTGCGTGTTTACGATTCAATGGCGACACGTGGTTTTCGTCGATTTCTGCATAATATTCACTTCGTTGCCGGAAAAACCGTAGAGCTTCTTTGTCATTTTTTAAGTCCGAATTTGGAAGATTACATTCGCAAGACATCGCTCCATGCTCACATTTAATATTTGAGTTGTTTAATATCATTAATAGTTGCTTTGAAAGTTCGAATAATGTGCAAACGCTTTGATGTTTTCATTTACATTTATTAAAAAACTTTTTTCATAATATTTAGGGGTTTTATAATAATAGCGCACCTTGTACTGCTGTTTAAAACTATGTAGACATATATCACGTGAAAAAAACTCAATGCTTTATCGACACGATAGCAACTACATGAACGTCTCTTCGAACAATGGTTTAGATCGATGTATTTTAAGTTGATAAAGTTCATAATGCAAATTTTGTAAATGTGAGCATAGAACTAAAAGAATATACATCATTTTATATATTTCTTCCATAAATCTCAAAAAAGAATTGAAAATAAGTTTCCAAGGGACAATTCAAGTTGGCCTTCATTTTCAACACAGCTGAGTACTTGTAGTAGCCCACAATGCATTGCGACTCATTTATCAGTGGGTAAAGTCAACAGATAGTTAATTTACATGCAAATTTATTCTGACGTCTGAAAATCTAGTGGTCTCGACCTGTTTAAAACGGATCTTCATTTTCTAAGGGGAGTATCCAATGTCATTTTTCAGTTTCTTTACTTCATACATTTCCGGTAGTAAAGAGAACAGATCCCACCACCGACTCCCCCTTTGGTCCGTGGATTGACTAAAGCTGAAACTGCCTGTACATATAGCCATCTTAGTGTGATCATGGCTGCAAACACTAGAATGTCTCTAAATTTTTGAAATAATATGTGGATACGTATTATGTAAATGTTAATGTTATATTACTAGTCATTATATCTTTATTTTTGTTAATAAAGATTAACATTGAATAAACAATGTATCTGTCTCCCTTTTAACAAAAAGTACAGGGATTTGAATATTGAAATGGAACTGTCCATGATCCGTTCCTCTGTCCTTCTGTGATATTTTAGTATCTTGATGATATGTATAAGAGTTCTAAGAGTCGTATGATAAAATTTGATATTGTAATATGATCGTACACGTGTCTCAGAAAATCTAATTAATTTGAGATCAAAGTTAAGGGTATGAAATTTAGGCATCGTAGAATTAACTTGTCTTTTAGATTTCTTATGAAAGATATATCCAGGATTCCTCTAAATCATAGAAAGACCCCGAACAGATGGACGATCAAAGTCACAAGTTCTTATGTAGAATAAAAGCTAATTATAACATATCGACTCTTCCTCCTCAAACTTCAGTGGTTAAGGTATAACAGAACTGAAGGGTAATTTAGGCTGGAGTCCAAAATGAGATTGATCTGATTATAATACCGGTATTTTTGAAACTGTTGATCAAATTAAAAAGGGGTAATATGCTTTAAAATGTATTAAAGTATTTTCTAAATCAGGCATTAAAGAGACTTTTTATCTACATGGCAGGGTACATGAAAATGTTCATTCTTTGTGGTAATTTACGTATATATCTTGGTTTGGTTTTATTTCACAAAGAACGTGTGTTCAACATTTACTATTAACATTATTACATTGTCTTTGCAGGCGTCTGTTTTTCTCTGCCCTAACGAACACTGCCAAATCCTATTCAATAGATCAAATTAATTTCTTTCAAAACTACCTGTAGCATTAACGTATCTTGCTACAATAAAGTTGTTCACATCACTGAAAAAAATCAATTTCTAAGTTTATGTAAGCAATATGAATAAAATAAGCTAATAGCGATTTTCTCCAGATTTCTCTCCCCCCCCCCCACCCCAACCCCAACCCGAAAATAATTTCAAGAGTATTTAAAGAGAAATTATAAAAAAAAGTACATATATAAAGGAAATCAAAGCTTATTTGTTATTTAAAATATTTGATTTCAGCATAATTTAATTACAATCAATTGAATCCTAAATTAAACACGTATATCAGTCTATGGATCAGTTTGTTTCGATCCACCGATCGAGAGAGAGAGAGAGAGAGAGAGAAATTAAAAGACGAATTGCCCTATTTTGTTTCAACATAGTGTAATAAAATAGTGTAATAACGGCTAACATGTTCATTTATTTATTCAAATACTATTGACAGAAAACATACGAAATAAAATTCTAATGAAGTTTACTTTTGTTGTCAAGGAAGTTTTTAGACCCCCCCCCTGAAAATATTTGCTTGCACCCTTTGATTTATAACTCTCTGTAGACTATATGTATGCACATATCTCATTTCAATGAGTTGATCATTGTATGTTCAATTTCTAGATCGGTTCTCCACATTGACTGTTGATGAGGTGTCCGTGTTATTCTGTTTTCTGTGTTCTGACTCCGGTCCTCCTGACTTCACTGACACAGAGTGGCTGGTTCTGCTTAATAGGATACGACAGTGGGTGTACGAGATACGACAGGAAGTGGGCGAGGATCCTGTAACACGTGAGGAAGCACAGCAGACTCTGGACAGACTGAAGTCACGTGATTACCTTTGGGAAGATCAGGACAAGATGACAGAGGACACAAAGGATGAGACAATGTATTGGATAGCATTAGAAAAAAGTTGTGTACCATTCTATTACAGTAGTTATGACACAGTCAGTGTGTACCTGAGATCACGGGGATACAACAGAAAACCTGGAGAGAAGTGTGTCATTAGTGATGACAGTGACTGTAATGCCTTACTGATACTCCGTCTACAGATGAACATACTGACTCACGTCACTATGGAGGACACGAGTATAGATGATGAGATACACTGGATATGTAAGTCAGTGTAAAGAAATGTAATTTTTCTCAAAATACAGAAAATGTTTCAATTGATTGATTGAATTCTAAAGATTGGAATATTTATAAACGTTACTTTAAACATTCCATGATATGATTCCTAAGATGTTGACCATTTTATGAAGCTTGTACATTATGGCTGATGCTTTCATTCCATCTTCAGAAGCTTTACAATTTTTTTTTCATTCTGACAACTGAGACTCTTTATTGGATTATCTATATACATAATATACTTTTGTATAACTTTAATTCCATAGAAATATTTTGGTGGAAATTATTATTCTAACAGTGTGACAATACTCAATCATCTTCTTCTACAGTGAATGTTTCAAACCAAATACTAATGTGGAGTGAAGATAAAAGAAAAGAGTTCCTATCGGATCTAAGAAGAGAAGGGGAGACTGTACATTGCAGAGGAAGGTCACAGGACACTGTAGATCACTTGACATGGGTCTGGAAATACACGTTAGACACGAGACCTGACATCGTGAGATCCTGTATAGGTCTACATCCACACTGGGATATTTACATCATCGACAACAAAGCTTACAGAAAACCAAGTAAGGGAATTTATTTGAAATGTTTAATTCAGGTTTATAACGGTTTTTAACGTTGGAATTGTACAGTAAAATTAAACAATATGCACAAGAAAAAGAGAGAGAGGGGGAAATGTTTTTCCGTAAATAAAAAAAAGTGTACAAACATGAAACTTAGCCGTATTCTGCACAATGCTGAAAATGTTTTCCTAACGGTAATAAGTGTGTGTATTTATTATAGTTCAATATCTACAAAAAAGCACATACTGCATGTACAGAAAACCTTGCACACTATTATATAGTAATTTTACACAGTGTTAAGTCTACATCATGTTCTGATCATGCAATCTCGGTGATAATGAAGTTGTTTCCAAAAATGAACAATTCTGAAATCTGGTTATCCCCGATCTCCATCCCCACAATACATGCATACATCATCGTTAGTAAATTTTATAAATAGAGAATCGATCCCCAGAAGTTGACCCCCCATCCCCGGGTTGGTTTTTTCAACAGAATGACAGGTTAATGTTTATCATTCTAATGGAATTATTTTTATATGTACATTATCCCATATATATCTATCATTCATTGGGACGGGTTGTTTTATGTCGGGATCCTAAAAGGGGGCGGGGGTATGGATAGGCGACTTTTTTGTAAACCGAGATGTTATTATACAAATATGGACTCAAAGTAGGTCAATATGCATTTATAATGACCCAGGATGACAGATATTGACCGAAGATACATGTAGTATATCGACCGAGGGCGCTAGCCTGAGGTCGATATACTTCATGTATCTTCGGTCAATATCTGTCATTCTGGGTCATTATAAATGCATATTGACCGTGCATTGAGTCCATATTTATTATATTATATAAATAATAATTTCCCAAATTTATTAGTGCAATGTATATCATCCTATTATTTACAGAGATAGTATTAACCATGAATAAGTTGAATAAAATATGTTCAAACCAAACCAATAAGTTGAATGTAAATGTTTCAGAATTCATTGATTATTACTCAGAGGAAATTGTTTTGGCAATATCATAATAATGACGCAAGATATCTATCTCCGAATAATACAGAGTACCCCCTCCCCCAGTTTGAGAATCGCTCTCGTTTACACTTGCAGTCGAAATGCACTGACAAAATATAAATACCTAATGTCTTCTAAGAATAGATACAAACTTACATGGTATGCTTGTCTATATTTTCTTTAGTCTCCGTAATCGCGTAAACAGCGTCAATACTCTGCTGGCTGAGTGGAAAGGTCGAACTCAACCATGAAATGGTATGTGCTAATTATTCCCGAAAAATATTCACAAATATCCTAGTAATTGTTTTGTATTATCAGTCCCAGAGTTCTTCACTATATGTTTTAAATTTTCCTCGCCTACAACTTGCGAACTTCCATGTTTGTCTAAAGCGAAAGTGAAAACGAGGCAGCTCGTGCGAGTCATTATTCGCTTTCAGCGGTCGTTATTAAAAAATAAGTACTTCGTATTGACCAATCAGATTACCGGATTTCACAAAGTTATATACTGTAAAAGCAGAAATATTCGTGGGGGATTAAATTTCGTTTATTTCGTTGTTAACAATTATCAATGAAATTAAATCCCACACGAAATTTTATATGACTATATATTGAATAGGCTTACTCTCAAAACAACGAAATTAAATGCCAACGAAACTATTTTTGATGACAAATAAACGAAATTTTGTCCCCACGAAAATTTGTGCTTCTACAGTAATATTATGAAATATATACCCTGTTACAGAAATAAACATACTTGTATTTAGTATGTATTTATAAATTTTGGAAATAATTACGCAAGTGAGTTAAGGCTAAATATGGATATTTCTATGCAAATGAGCTAATAAAAATTCATAAATTGTATATTTTGTGAACAGGGAAAGTTCAAATAAATATTCTTATACATACTTAAATCGACAGTTTATTAATGCAAGTGCACATTATGACGACATATTATGACGTCATTGTTCTCTCCCATTCAAGGTAATGAATCACATCAACAAAATCACGTCAGCGCAAGAGCATATCCTATCTAATTTAAAATAAACAATGTGTAGTATTAGGGAGAATGTTCTTAAAATTAATAAAAATTGCTGCACAAATCCTGTGCACTTTCTCAATCGATAAATTTTTTTAGGAAACTTACACCGGACTGTGAATTTTTACCCTGTTTAAACTTAAAACTGCACGAATAGTAACTAAACAATTTTTACCCTGTTTAAACTTAAAACTGCACGAATAGTAACTAAACAATTGCAGTTCCGAAATTTATGCAGCAATATCTTAAATCCTTTGAATATTCTGCGTCTTTTTATACCTTGTTTCTATTAAACAAAGTAAGGTATGCCCTTGCACCGAACTGATTTTGTTAATGTTTCTTATAAAGTTGTGTAGTAGAGGTCGATGACGTCATAATGTGTACTGGCTATCGCATGTCGAGGGTACCAAAAATGTATTAGAAAACAAGTCTTTACATTTTTTGTGCGGTAGGTAGAGCAATTATGGAATTTAATTAGATATTTTGCATATAAACCTCTATATGTAGCCTTAACTCACTTGCGTTATTTTAATTTCACAACCAAACAGTAAAAAAGGCTGCAACGTAAAATAGCGACATTCAAGAATTCAAACATATTTTAGAATATGAAGCTTTGTTTTCACAAAACACATTTCAGAAACATTTTCCTTGATCAGAGAAAAATGGGTTGGGTCTCCTGTAATCGTGTAAATATTTCTAATTCGTAAAAATGTAAAAAAAAAAAAAAAATTTAAATTTTCCCAGAAATGCAAAATCTTTACAAGAACAAAACATAATACAATAATAAAACCTGTAGGTCACTGTAAAGTTACATTTCCTTTTTCAGCAGTTTATGTAACATTCGATAAACCTCAGATTATTCTTTCATTGTTATCAAACAATTAAACACTTAAGATGAGGTACATTGTACATGTAGTACGGAATCGACTGATGCATACCTAGTCATTTTGTGACTTAGATGGCCATACATGAATACGAAAGGCCAGAAGAGATTCGAGTTTCAAAATACGAGATTCAAGATCCGAATTAACCAATCAAAAGGCAGGTTCAACTTTGAATACTCCCCTTTATTTTGTTTTACTATCAAGAAATCGTTTAATAAATTCATATCAAATGGGTCATTTGCTTAAATAATAATGCAAGAAAAAATTATATACATGTATGTATGAAAACGAAATAAATCGGAAATTTGGATTACAAGAAAAAATGATATATGTATGAAAACGAAATAAAAAGGAAATTTGGATCTTATCATGGAATTAGTAGGTTGACATTTTTTTTAGCAAGAACATTGATGAGGGAGAAAATTATTATTTATATGAAAACTTAATGAGGATACATTTATTTACATTGTGCCCCCATTTCTTTACATTGTGCCCACGATAATTTTGCCGATATATAGAATACTCTAAAAATCATAACTTGGGGCCCCTCAATTTTGTGCCCCCTCAATAAAAACATCTGATGACTTTTTGTCCTCCGCTTGAAAAGTGGGGGATATTAATTTGGATTTGTCCGTCTGTCCGTCATTCTGTCTCTCTGTAACGCTTTCGTTACCACACGATATCTCGAGAACCCTTTGGGCTTTCGCAATGAAATTTTGCATATCAACTCACTATGAACTAGAGAGAAACCCTATTGATTTTGAGGTCAAAAGGTCAAAGTTCAAGGTCATAAATTTGCAAATTCTGTCTGTAATAACACTTTCGTTTCCGTGTGATATCTAGAGAACCCTTTGAGCTTTTGCAATGAAATTTTAAATAACAACTCCCTGTGGCCTATGGAAGACCCCTATTGATTTTGAGGTCAAAGTTTAAGGTCGTAAATTGATATATTCTGTCTGTATGAAACGCCATCCTTTCCGGGGGATATTTCAAGAAGATTTTGAGCTTTTGCAATGTAATTGTATATCCAAACTCCCTAGGACCTCTCTTACCCCACTCAAAGTGTCATGTCCCGTTTGTTTTATCAGTATTTATTGTATTACATATCGCTATTTTAAGCACGGGGGCATGAGGAGAGTTATTACGTGCAAGTTCTCGATGGACTTTACATTCTTATTACATCTTTTAGAACTGTTTATTAAAGGTTAAATTAGACACCATGCATTGTGTAAAATTTTGACAAGATCGAACGTTGAAATATACATGAATGTGACTTCATCTTTGCATATAATTTGTGTCTGTTTAAAGCAGTTGGTATGTCTCTCGCTTCATATGTGAGAGGGCCTGGGCTCGCATCTCGGACGATCCAATTTTTTTTTTCGAATTTTTTTTTTACTAAATGATACTGTAGTATTCAGCATGTGAAATGAAAAATATATGAGGTCTGGCTTAAACAAACTCATGAAATCATCATAACAGTGTGATAAATATTCCATATAAAAAGAATCTTCTATACACATAATAAAGAATAAGCAATCAAATCTTTATGAATTATCCATATTGGAATATTTTTTTTGCTTCTGTCAATCAGTATACATTTAATAATTCTACAAATTCAGTCAAGGGGATCTGATTCCCCCCGCCTCCCTCTAAACTGCGCATGGTTTACTTTTTCCCTAAGCGAGGGACACAAATTCTCTGAATTAGCTTGTTTGCTTTGTTTTTGGTTGTCAAACTGAAAATGTATGGCTGTGCCCCCCCCCCCCCCGTGAAATTATTGTTATGATTTTACTAGTATATTTAAGTCTTTGACCATAATATTATGGTCAGAGACTAAAATATAAAACAATAAAGCCACAGTTCTACAGCTTAGCAAGATTCATCTATACTATTTGATATAAAATAAAATAAATTCCAATCTGTAGTGTTTCTGTGATTTTTACTAGTCTAGATCTGTAGTGTTTCTGTGATTTTTAATTAACTTTAAGTTATCAAAGCCTTAAAACAAGATAAGGAATTGAAAATTAAATTTTTATATATTTCATCTATTAGGAAACCCTTAGCATATTTTTGTGCCCTAGAAAAACGAGATAACGTCAATAAGAATATCAACAACTTGATTAATAATGATGGCAAATATGTAAACAAACAACAAGAGATCTTGGAAGACGTTAATTTTTTTTATAAAAATCTAGATGAAAATAATCATGAACTCGATGATGTTAATATTGAAGATCTATGATTTTGTGTATTGATTGGTTATGTATCTTGCGAGACCCGAGCGGTTTCCTTTTAAAATTAATAATTTTCGAATATATATATATATATATATATATATATATATATATATATATATATATATATATATATATATATATATATATATATATATATATATATATATATATCCATGCATCGCAAGATTGACAATGAATGTCGATAACCACACATTTGTCCCCCCACCCTCCCATTTGGCCATTTCCGTAATATTTTCCCGATATAATGTACTGTAGAAAACAATAACTTTATGCTTATGTCCATTCAAAAATAACGTCTAATAACCATGATAACCCCTATTTTTCGGGGTTGGGGTGGAGATAGGGTATTAACAATGTTTTTTTGATTATTCCCAATGGGTCATTATTATACCCTCCACAAACAAATCACCTTGTCCGTCTGTCCGTTTGTCTAGCTGTACGTCCGTCCGTCCGTCTAGCTGTCCATCTGTCTGTGCAAACATGTCCTGTCCATATCTTTCTTACAGAGGAACATTAGAATCTACTACTCCACACAAAGATTGCCTAGGACTCAAGGGTGTATCTTGACCTTGACCCAAGGTAATTTGGGGAAGTTCAACGTCACTGGAAGAAAAATTGCATAATTCGTGTCCGGTCCATATCTTTCTTTTGGATAAACTTGGTAGGTTCTCATTTCACACAAAGATTGCCCATCACCCAAGGGTGTGTCATGACCTTGACCTAAGGTCATTTGAGGTTCAAGGTCACTGGAAGAAAAATTCTATGATTCATGGTTTATGCATATTTTTATTATGGAAAAACTTACCTCTGAAAAACCCAGCCGGGGCTATTTTGTTCCGTTTGGACAGCCATCTGTATTTAAGGGGCTGTCTATTGGTTTCATAAACTTGGTCACTTGCCACTTTCTAATACCTTGTCACAAACCCACCTTGAAATCCGTAGTACAGAGACGAGGCATCGATTTTGAAAGTGGGTTGGGGGGGGGGGCAGAAAAACCTTGAAATCTGTAGTACTAATTATTACAGAGACGAAGCAGCGGTCTTGAAAGTGGGGGAGCCAGAAAAAAAATTATTTCAAATCTGACAGAAACTGAGAGAAAAATGTGTCCAAACACGAGAATCCTATTTCGGGACGTGAAAGAGGCGGGGGGGGGGGGGGGGGGGGGGGGGGGGGGGCGAACTTCATTTAGTACCTTATCTCTTTTGATACAATATTACTTAAACTTCTTTGACTATCAATAGTAAAAAGGAAAAAGGGGGATGCATGTACTGTTAATTTAAGCTTACTATTATGTCAACAACCAACAACCTTGTATACAAAGTAGATAATACGAAATATATATATTCTTTATATAAATCTCTTATGACATTCACGAAGCTATAAATATAAATTAATTAAGCAAATTTTACAGACCAAAATCCAATCTTTCTTTGAATTTCGTTTTGATAATATATAAAACGTTTTCTTGCGTTGTAATTTAATCAAAAGACTTCCTCGGTATTTAAATACTCAACGATTTCTTAATAGTAAAAAATAATAAAGGGGAGTAATTGAATCTCAAACAGACTTTTGATTGGTTAGTTTGGATCTTGAATCTCGAAACTCAAATTTCGAATCTCGTATTTCGAATCTCGAATGAGCCTTCTGAGCTATGTAACGAAACAAAAAGTAATTTCCTTAGTGAGAATGACATTTAAGAATTTGATCTGAAATACACTTATAATTGAATTTTGGTAGAAACAATTGTTTGTTAAATTATAGCTTTCGTACCCCTCTATTCACTGCACCCCGAGGAGTTCTGATTCGGACCTTTTGCCTTTAGATTTTATTTCATCCGCCGTCTACTGTTAACAATTGGAAGCTTCTGTACTTCTTCTCTGGAAGCACTGAAGCAGTATGTATTACTATTTCTTAAAATTGTGCCACAATTGACAATGGTTCCTTGGGATGAATATTTTCAAAGTCACCCCCTAATTACATGCAACTGTATTAAATACTTTCACATAAATTTGGTGAAGTTGTTTTGCTAGCGTCAATTTCATGCATGAAGAGATTGGAGGAGAGTGATCAAGGTAATGAATAGCTGCAGAACTGTAGCTCTCTGCTTGAGACAATTCGGATAGATAAAGCAGAGAGCTACAGATCCAAGCGTTGTAAAAGCCTTCGATTTACGCCGACAGCGTTATCTATCCAAATTTTCTCAAGCAGAGAGCTACCGTTCTGCAGCTAGGTAATGAAGGTATTCCTAAAACGGATTCGAATCCTTCTGTAATGTTTCTGTGTATCGATTTGGAATTTTGATATACCATCTTAGCCAGAGCACACACGGACCTCCGAAACATCAGGTGCCATAAACCATCTTTGGGTCATACTATACTAAGTACATATAATAAGAACATTTAGAATGTAAAACCGAAAAACAGTTTTAATTTAATCGTCCTTTATATTTTCTTGACAACTTTGCGAAGAATTTTTATCTCATGGTTAGAGAGGTGATGGGTTGAAAGATTCTTTATTCTCTTTATGTAAATTTTCTAACCCCAATTCCCTGATTTATACAGATCATCCGCAACTAACAAGTTTTGTCTTCAGTTATTAGTACAAATGACAAGAGATTGAGTCTAATGCCATTTCAATGAAAGAATTGAAAAATAAAGATATTGATGGTTCGGAAGGGGAAAAATGATAAAATTGTAATTAAATGTTTGCTTACATGTATGTATGACTTTAAATAATGGATGTCAACGAATAGTCGACTATTCAACTATCAGTCGAAAGGAATGACGATCCAATATTGAAAGATTATTTAAAAAAAGGGGGAGGCGATAAAAGGAACTCAAGGAATTCTCATCTCAAATTTGAAAAGCGTCCTTCTTCAAACAAAAATACTGGTAGTATACGTCCTCAGACGATTACGAGCTCAAGCACACGCTTGTAACAGTATACAATGTATATATAATTTTCCATAACCAAATCTCTTCAGATCACTTTCAAGATACTAATGGAAGATACAGTAATTACTAATGCAAGTTTATTGCGATAATTATATCTCAATTACTGACCATTTTGGTTTCGTGGTAAAATCTGAAATAATACGGGACTTTTTTGTAAAATTAATTTACATGTAACTTGATCACAAACCAAATACCAATTATACATTTATAACCTGTCTGACGTGTAGATTATGTGTTTACCCCTCCCTCTTCCTTATATATGTTTTAAGAACGCCGTGCTTGAAATTTTTCTAAGCTTTCTATAATAAAAACTGATTTTACAAACAAATTATTAATGAATGCGATTTACGGGAAATCAGACTTTTTTGTATAGAATTGCCGGTGTAAATTAATTTTATTTTAACATCATATACCTACATTTGGTGCCTCTGAATATCTGTGTGTAATTATAATATAGGAATTTCATGTAAATTTTTATATAAATTGTCGTGAAAGAGTTTCTGATTTATAAATACGCTAATTAACAATGCAATTTTATTTTCAGAAAAAAACGAATAGTTGACTATCGTTCGAACAATGCAATTGATTGTTCAATTAAGGAATATTAATATTTTGACATCCCTACTTTTAATCTTTTAGTGTTGAAATGTCATACTTTCAGGTGAACAACATAACTATTCATCAAATGTCCGATGTCTACTGTACTGCTTACTGTTAACTGAGAAATATCAGTTAAATCTCAATGAACCATCACACAGGATCATAAGGGACGAAATCAGACAGAGGTATTTCTCTGATATTACTGATGACGGCTCGGTAGAGCTTCCTGATGCAATCACAGGAACACATGACAATGTAATAACGTTTAAATCAGACGATAACCGACATGGCGTCATGCATGCCTTTGTTACGGAGTGTCTGGTGAAGGACAGTGATCTGGAGTTTTTCCTGACCACGGCGTCACGTGACATGATATCAGAATACTGCCGGTCGTGGGCGTATAAGAGAAGTGAGGGAGAGAGATGTCTGTATGTACCGGAGGAGATGTCTGAGCTTTTCATTGACAAACTACAGCTGGACATCCTAACACACTGTACCATGTCTGACGTGAGGATTCATTACAAGATCAGTGAAAAGTGTAAGCATGAATTCTTACAGCAATTTTCTTACAAGTTTTCAAGTATTCCATTCACACATTTAAAATAAAGACATATTTGTATTCTTCATGTATGACTTTCGATTGCTATAATAAAATTGATACATCCTTTTGTACGTGAGCTTAATTAGAATTATAATCAATTATCGATATACTCTGTGCATCTATCAAAGTATTCTGTTCAAAAATATTTAGGATTTATACTATTTAAGGAAAAACAGTCTCATATTTATGTTTTTGGTTTCATGATGTAATAAAACGAGTAACTTGCATGATAATTTGCATAAACGCCGAAGGCATGTAGTGTCTAGAGCACTGAATGCTAAAAAATTATGTGTGGGTGGCGGAGGAAGGGGGATGGGGGTGGAGGGGGCGGCTGATTAGCAATGTAATTAAAAACAAGCCACCCTTTATTGTTACTTTAAGGTTTACAGCTTATAAGTATATTCAAAATGATACAATCAGTTACAGTACGGACTTGGATAATTTACAGGAGAACAATATGTACGCACATAAAAAATAATAATTAATGAAATAGAATGATGGAAAAATACAATTATTAGATTACAAAATCACCATTTCACCTTAAGCTACAATAAATATTTTGTCCAAGGTTACACATATCCTTATACATTTGTAGCTTGCAATCAATCATTAATTTGAACCTCTTCACCATTTGAGAATAGTATACAGACACCACAAAAACATATAGGTTATTTTATATAACAGTAGATCTATAAGGCATGCCTGAATAATAAACTAAACAAAACACTCGTAGGCTGCTATAAATGTGGTGTATGGAAATTTATTCCGGGGAGCAAATTTTATTTCTTTTTTTCATTAAGTATTGACAACTGCAATAATATGAACATCTCTAACCAACACATAAAAGCTTAATAGCTTTTCTAATCCATCAAACAGATTATTTTAATTTTCTTAAAAATGTAGAATTATAAGGGGAGGGGGTATCATGCCAAGAAAATCTTTTTTCGTGTGTACGTGGGTAGGTTCCAACTTCTTTTCCAGCAATTTTTATACCCCCGCAAACGAAGTTTAGGGGGGTATATTGGAATCACCATGTCCGTCTGTCTGTCCGTCTGTCTGTAGACAAGATTTTGTCCGGACCGTTTCTCAGAAACTGTTGGATGGATTTGACTGAAAATTTATACACTTATTATTCACCATATGAAGCTGTGCACCTGGTATTTTCATCATGATTAGATGATTTTTGTGCATTTTACAGGCATTTTTGTTTTTTATTTTGTTGTTTTGTTTGGCTCATAACTAGAAAACTATTAGACTTACAATCATCAAACTTGGACAATTAATGCATCTTGGGTAGACGGTGTATCACAACCTATTTCAAGGTCACTGTGACCTTTAATTTAAGTGATTAAAAAAAAAAATAAGTCTTTAAAATTTTAAATTTCATAATCCTAAAAAATGTAAAAATATAGTTGTATCCTTATTAAAAAATGCTAAATTAAGTAAAAACTTATTTTTTATCATATACTTTACAGCAAATTCTATAACAAATGTTAATGATTTGAGAGGAATTCAGTTTGTCCCATGGGCATAATTATCAAGCACTGGTCAAGGAGAATTTTTGATAGCAGAAATGTGCATGTCAAATTAGAGAGAAATTAATGAGTTCATTGTCGTAAGTTTACTGGCATCTAATCTTAATTTTTCTCTTGGGAGTTGGGCAAAAAGAAATGGCCTTATAGTTGCTTGTGTTAATTAAGAGTTCTTGATGGCTGCAGTTCAGATAAAGATTTTTCAATTGGTGTAATGTAATTAAAACAAATTGATGTTTTGGTGTATGATTAAAACTGAATTAGTATTGTATAATATAATTAAAATTAATTATACATGTGGTCATTGAAAAAAATTTACTTTTCAATTTTCATATATTTGCAACAAATTGCAGTCTTGTCTCACTTAGAATTTTATAGTCTAAAGAATAATTAATTTTTGATTTTTTTTTATTAGACTGAAGCATTTCCATTATTTCATGAAATATGCAATAAACAATTTAAAGCTGCAGATGGATATTTGTTAAGCTCTAACACAGCCAGTTTAGAATTATATGATGTATTCTTTGTTTTAATTAATCCCTACACTGTAAGTCTCTAAGAGATGTATGTACAATATTTAAAACATGATAAGAAATGGAAATTAGATTATTGAAATCTGTGTCAATCTGTTAATCAAGGTTACTAAATTTTCTTGCACCCTAACCAATTTATGATTATCGAACAATATTTGATGCGCGTATTATGCTGTGGTAAGGCACTTTATTAGACAAAAGTGAATACCTCTTACTAGATCCATAAAATATTTCTGAATTGGCACCTACTCTGAAAAACCCAGCGGGGGTATTTGTCCCTATTGGACAGTTCTAGTTATTTATCTGAACATACTAAGAGGGGTGATCAAAAAGTTCTCGAACTAATTGAATAACTTCCAAAAAGAAATAATATAGGGTTTCAATTTTGTAAATGTTTAAGTGTAGTCCTCTCCGATTTTAATGCGTATCTGCCACCATTCTGCCAATGCGCAGATCATGTGATATTGGCGGTCACATGACATACTCCTTAGCGTTCTGTCACGTTCTGTCTTTTTGCGACACTTATATTTCTTGCTATGTGATATTTTTTCATCAACTCATAAGGAGTTCCAAAATAAAATAAATCAAGTCCAATAAACATGGCGGAATGATTTAATTTGTAATGATCACATAGTTACACAAAAATTCAGGTAAGAATTACAAACAAAATAGCAATTATTGATAATTTGAACCGGCATGAATCAACCCCGCTCTTGTACCATTACAAAGATGTTGAAGCCCCCCACTCCCCAAAATAATAATAATAAAGCTGGGAGAGACGCCTACATTATTTTAACTATTTTCTATTCTTTAAACTGAAGTTTAAAAACATAAATTTTTCATGTTGTGAAAAATTTCTTCTTTTACGTGATACAGTGGGAGTCCCTAGAGAAGTACTACTATGGGACCAGGAGGCCAGAGAGCGGTATGTGGAGTACGCTAAGAGAGGAACACAGACAGTCCATCACGCCCGGGGGATGATTGTAGGATGTGCTGGGGCGGGGAAAACTACGCTACTTAAACGTCTGCTTGGTTGTAGTGAAGAAGAGAGTAAGAAAGTAAAATCTACTGAGGGGCTGGAGGTGCATGAGGAAATATTTGAATTATGTGATGAAACAAAATCATTAAAAGGTAATAAGAGGTCGCGCACGGAATTGGGGCTGATTTTGTAACGTCATTTTCATGTGTATCTATTTTTGCCGTTGTTGCGTACGTCGTCTAAGCGTAAAAACGTTGAAAATTAAAGGCGTAACAAATTAGACTAGACATCCATTTTTGCTCTCGTTTTCTTAAGAGTGATTAACTTTTTACGATTTATTTAATATAATATTTTATTCATTTGCATATTTTAAAAATGAGATTTTATTTGTAATAAGTTTTTCCATTAAAAAGTTTAACCGAACATTCCATCTTTTCTTGCTTTTTGTCAAGATTACGACATGTTACGGAATGCTTCAAATTTTACGAACAGTCGGAATTGGCCAGTTTGGGAAATTTATTTATGAATTATGTGGTACATCATCACAGGACATTATAGATGCTTCATACAAATTAGCAGAAAAATCCATCCAACCAAAACGATAAATTGACCAAAAATACTAACGCTAGTCGTTTTCAGTGTTACAAGTGACGCAATTTAGAACCCTATTACTATGTGCGACGTCATAAGTGGTGCTCCAACTTATGCCTGAGAGAGAGAGAAAGAGAGAGAGAGAGAGAGAGTGTGTGTGTGTGTTCTCGCATAAAACAAAAATATGATATGCTTTTTTTCTTATTTTTTCATCTCTATTTTTTTTTTTTCAATAAAAATTTGACCTTTGATTTTATTTTAAACATTGACATCAACATAAACTTTCTGTTTTTATTTGTGCTTCATGTTTTTTAAAATACACTGACGTTGCAAATCAATACTTTTGTGTGTCATTAAGTGTAACTTTTATAGTTAAAACTGTGTAAAACTGTAAAATTGATGTTTAAACAATGGCACAAATTGGAAATGTCGATATAATGCTCACTGCACAGTATTGTCGACAGTAGAATCAATGCATCTTATGCTCAATCATATACATAAATTACCCTCAATATTGTAATTTTAACACTTAAAAGTTTATTTATATAATTGGTCTTTTCATGTTATGAAGTGAAAAAATGTCAAAACCCATCTTATTGCTTCGTTCCTATTGTGTTATTATAAATATAATGTGAGATGTGTCGGTTTAGAAAAATAGAAATTTTAAACGCATGATGGCTCCTTTTAGCAAAGAAAATCCAGGAAAACAACGACAAAGTAAATACTACAAATGTTGGCGCTAGGACTCTGACTTTCTTTGACTTCGGGGGCCAGTGTGCGTACTACGCCTGTCACCAGATTTACCTGACCAGGAGAGCTTTCTATGTTGTGGTGGTGGACGCCTCTAAACGTCTGGACCAGAAGGTGGATAAGAAAGTGTGTGATCAAGATGGAAGCCTTTTCTCTGGATGGACCTATGGAGGTATAAAAATATATGCTTTCTGTCCTTCAATTTAAATATGATATGTTTGATTTTTCAAATAGGTATCGTAAACAGATATTGTTGTATTTACGATTACCACTGTATGACTGGTCAGAACGTTTTTGATTCTCCTAATTTTCGTTGTCTACTTTTTAACTGAAGACTTTCTCCAAAGCATTTAATTTATTGATTTCATGATCATAAGATTGATTGGAAACTGTGCATTTGACCATGAATTTTACAAAATCTCTATCATTATTAACGCACTAAATTGCCGACGGATTTTCTTGTTAAATGTATTTTCCGATCATGACACGTATCACCTGAAGTGTATGACCGGTCTGCAGGGGATATCCACTCCTCCATGGCACCTGATCCCAACTCTTACGTTTATAGTTCCTTGTTTGCTCTGCGTTAGAATTAATATTGTGTAATGGACGATTTAGCTTATGCTCGACCTTAATAAACGTTCATTATCTCCATATATTTCATTCATTTATAATGAATTCTGCACAAAATCAGTTTTATATACTAGTAGTTACATATAATCAAGCAATAATGGGACAAAAACATTAGCTCAAAAACAAGAATACACTTATAGGAGGTCCAATAATTATTTCATATTTTTATTCTTTCATGAACGTTTTATCAATGCAAACCATACTTTTTGAGAAGGGTGTGGCTGTTTTGTGGGTATTAAGTTTTGATTTTATTCTATGCATATTTTTGTTTTTTTTTAAATTTGGACACAATATAAATGAATTGAAATAAATTTCTTTGAATAGACGAATTTCACATTCCTAAGAGTTATCTCCCGTTGTCGGCGTAACGCTCATTTTTCCCTCTTTGTCCTTTGTGAGGTACCTGTTAATATTTTTAAAATTCAAACGTTCTATGACAATTTTGATATGTACCTGTATTGCCAGAGTATGAGGCAACATGAAAAACATAATGAGCATATTCATATAGATTTTATTTCTAGGATACTGACCCATAAAGTTGGTAAGGTTACAGAGGGAAAACAGCGTCTTACGCCGGTTGACCCCGGATTGACCCCACAAAGGGGAATAACTTTTGTAAATGTGAAAGTCGTCTATTCTATTTTTAAGGGGTTGGGATATCTTATATTTTTGTGATTTCATTCTCTTGCACACACTCTCCACACTCTAATTATTTTGCATAATTATATAAGCCAAAAAGTTCTCCTGCCAACAATAAATCTTTTAATCTTTACCTTAATTGATTTGTCATCCTTACATGTATTTGTTTCTTCTGTAAACTTTTACTTCTAATACATGTACAGGGATGGTAAAAGAGGGGAAAATGTATTATAGTATAATCATTATCCCAGACGAAGTTTGTGAACACAGTATTTATAATGAAATGAAAATCCACATGTTTTCATCAAAATCTATTAAATTATAAGAAATTACTTTCTAGTAAGTATGGTATGCCAGGGCACCATCGACAGTGGGAAACACAGGATAATTTCCATAAAGGGGCGAAGCTCGTTTTGTATAAATTATCCAATGTTTCCCATATCGTTGATTCCCTGGCATACCATACTAGCAAAAAAGTAATTTCTTATATTTCCATTTCATTATTAGATAAAATTGTAGATTTAGACATTAAAAATGTAGACAACGATTTAAATTACACGAGGACTCTCCTGCCGATTTCAATTGTCCCCATCCGCTGACGTCAAACACAAAGACAGCCGCACTAGAACTACATGCATATATGGCCTCGTTATAGCGTCAAACACAGACAGATGAGCAGGAGATTTTAATGCATATAAGGCCTCCTTCGCTCCTGAGCTATCGTCCTGCCTAATTTACATTCCGGTAGAATTATCAAGAAATCAACTCCGCTAACTTTTAAAGAGTTGTTACAGGGGGGAAAAAAATTAGAAATGGAAATATAGAATCTTTAATCTATTTAACTATAAAAAAAATGTGTTATCCTTTAGATTGAATGTCATCATATTTTATTCATTATACCTGTAATGAAAATACTAGAATGGGCTTACAACGAAACAAAGAAATTGACAAAGACAAAATTTTGCCTGTTGATGAAATCTCGCTTGGATAATATACTCACCGTCAATAGAATTGCAACATCCTAATTTTATGGTGAAGATTATATACGGGTTATAATTACATGTACCAAAAACGTTAAGACATTTTTACTTTGACAAATCAGTTATGTAATTGTTGAATAAATTTCTGTCCATTACCGGAAGATGCTTTTTAGCCTTTTTAACAGAAATCTTAATTTTTCATTTTTAATTAAATTTTAACAATATTTGGGGTTTTCAAGGTTTTGAAGCTGTTAATCATAAGTATTGTACTAAAATCCCGGGGAAATATCCTACTTTCTTTAATGAAAATGAAGATTGTTTTTTTTATATAGCGCTTTTCTAGCATAAATGCTACTCAAAGCGCTTTACAATACATTATTACGCAAGCAGACCTTAACAATCCAGAATCTTTCTCAGTGCAAGCTGTCGTTATCAGCGCTAGACCATGCCAAGAAATCTCGTTCGATTTCGACAGCGATGGAGTCAATAAAAGTGTAATTGATGCAAATCACCCATATTCCCAAAACGCCGGCAAGACAATTTACGGCAGCAGACTTCTGGGGGTGGATCCTAGGTTCTTAGCTTTCTTAGTTAGAGAAAAAATAAACGTCTAACCCAGGAAGTAGTCCCTTATGCCCTAAATAGTTCCTGTCAAAAATCTTTATTTATTTACAAAATACGTAAAATGTCAGAGGCACTGGTACCAAAATTTATATTTAAAAAAGTTGAATTGAAGAAAATATAAAAAAAATCTACAGAAAATATTCACTTTTAAATGAAAATGTTTACATAGCCAATCGGGTAACGTCTACCCATTCAGTACTCGTCTCCATCTTGTTCAACCAGGAAATGATGTAAGCGTCCGGGAATTCGGTACCCTTTTATCTATATTTCGACGCGGTACTTCCACAACTACCAGATGCCAATTTGTACTTAGAAAAAATATTTTGAAATTTAATTACGTAAAAAAATGAAATACAGCTTTTTTTTTTTTAAAAAGAATTACTTAACTATAATTATTTTCCTTTCCTATTTTTGATTCCCGCCCCCCCCCCCCAAAAAAAAGACGGGGGGGGGGCAAATCTTATGAATAATTAGTATTCTACCTATAATTTAAACCCAATAAATTTTAAGATCCCTCCCTCAAATCTGCTGACATTAATTGCTTGGCGCACATCTCCCCGGGGAAGAATCACAGATTAACGTTAATTCAGCTTTTATTGAGTTTGCTATATGGAGAGAATGCTAAGGTTTTCTTGGCATGCATTAATATTCTGACAATATCTTTCACTGTTTATAGCCAGGTACCCCTTTTAACCTTGGGTGGAGTGAGGAAATTCATGTAAAGTGCCTTTCCCAAGGACACAATGTCGGCTTGTCGTGGCCAGGATTCGAACTCACAACCTTCCGGCACCTTAACCACTGGACTACCGATGCCACTGGATTACCGACGCTTTACCGGATGTTATGTCTATATTTCTATGGCTTACGAAGCCATTATAGTTCCCGGGGAGGTCAACATTACCGCTACATTGCCAAAAATTTCAACTCATTACCGCTACATTTTGTCACTTTTTCGACCGATCATTACCGCTACATTTTTCCGGCAAAAAACAATTCATTACCGCTACATACTGAATCAGCTAAAAACAACTCATTACCGCTACATATCGATTTAGCCAGGTGTAGTTCGGTTTACATGAGTTCTAATCAACAGAATTCACTCACTATCTAATCAGAATGAGTACATATATATAAATAACTCTGCAGTCGGAATTTAATTATTTAGCGTCATCTGAACATTATGGCCACCATTGAGAAGTTTGTTACAAATCGAGAGAATGCCGGTAAACATCGATTTTTTAAAGAAAAAATAAGAGTTTCAAAAACTCAAAATTGTGGAGATGTGTTGAAAAGAGTTGCAAAAGCAGCTGCAGAATAGACCTCGACGAATTATTTGTTGATTTTAATAAAAAAAAAAACATCCCCGTGGTGAGCAGGAGGAACAGGGCTTATGCATGTACAAGTATAGGTTGTACTGTACATGCATAAGTGACTGGCTAACGAAAGAGGCAATGTAGCGGTAATGTATACTTTTTTATGTAGCGGTAACGTAAGGTTTTTTGTAGCGGTAATGACTATGTAGGGGTAATGAAAATTTTGAAAATGTAGCGGTAATGATACGCACCCAGTTCCCGGTCAGGCCGGTGTATCTTTACGGCAAAGAGTTCACTGTGTATTCTAGTAGACATGAGCAAGATAAAATAGTCCTCGTCTTTTCTTTAATTCTAGTTTACCTTTGTTGTGAAAATTACTCACCAAGTTCTTAATAAAAAACCTTGTTGTTTTTATTTAATTTTCGCTACTGAAGACAAGATAAACCAAATAAAAAAAAACTAAATTGAATAAACTCTTGTGAGGACGCGGAAGAATATCGTCTAACCGTATGTGTAAACAGCGCCACCGTGTAGGTAAGTCGATCTAAATGAAAGAAAGAGAACTCTGTCGGGAATACGTTATCGCGCCAGATAGTTCGTAGGATTACAGATTAAATGTATTTTACCTTACAAACTGTTTAAACAGCTGCTAAAAGCAGTGATTGCCTATGGCCGTTTTTGCATGGCGATAACGCGATCACGATCTCCCGCCAACTCAATGTTGTGAACTCAATGCTTATCGCGGCACGGGGGTAAGATGCAATAGCCTAACTGTCAATTTTTTGTTCATTGCAATTTAATTACTGGCATATATTACTTAATATCAAGCTTGTAGTTGATGAAAATATTAATTCATAACCATAAAATGTAATTGATGGCTGTTAGATAGTACGAACGGTAAAAGGAATACACTTGCTAATGTATAATGTGGGGTTTTCCGACATTCGCAGGTCGTTCTACAAATAAAATTGATGCCCCGACATTAAAAAAAAAAGATTCATCATTTAAACACATAATATTTAAGACAATTTTTTGCATTCATGTACTGAAAATGAAACGTGTGATTAACATTTTCAATGTTTCTGAATTTACTTTGTGAACTCTGGAAAGCACTTAGTTCAAACGCATGTGCTTCTAATACACCATTCAGAAGCGCTCCAAGTGTCAATATCTAAATGCAGTAAGGATAACATTGGTGCTACATAATGAGAACAAAAAGTTTCAAGATAACTGAAAGAGTAGATACATAAAAAATAAGGGAGGGTCATTAGGGGCCTATATATATTTGTAGATAGCAAAATAAGCACAATACTGTAACATAAAACAGTAAAAAGACAATGGCTTTATAGAAAATTTTAAAAGAACAATTTTTCGTGATTAGATCTCTCTATATGAAAAACTCTATTGTTGAATAATTTTAAGCAAAAACTTACAATTTGTTCAAAATAATATATATTTAGCTTTTATTTACCTTTAAAAAAGTTTATAATGAATTTGTATTTTTCATTAAAATATGAATTTAGATAAAATAAACTCAACTGCAAAAAAAAAAAAAAAAAACGCCTCACGCCGTCAATTCAGCGACTCCCACCCTTGCAGTAAGAAATTTCTGAGGAAACACGAAGTAATATTCTAGTATACTACATTTCCTTACATTTTACATCCATGTCAAGCACGTAAGCCATTATGGCTCTTCAGGCCTTTGATTTCAAAATAACTGATAGCAGGAAGGGTGATGTTTTAAGAGGTGTGTGTTACCTTCTAAAGTTTAATGATAACATTAAAAATGAAAATATTTAGGTAAAAAGTAAATTTACAAAAAGTTGATGCTTCATTTAAACGTAAAATGTTATTTTTTTACCTAAGAAAGAAAAAAATACCCGGTAATTCTTAAAACATTCCCCTTCCGATCATTTCACGAAATCGTGATAGTCCGCCATATGCAACAAATGCAGCCCGATTTCTACCATGCATTAGGTTTATTAATGTCTTAATCTGAGCGAAATTAATATTCTTGGGCATTTTTTAAAGCATGTTTTCAGATACTGCGGTCGAATTTTCTCTAAATTGGCGTAGTGTAGTAACTCTTGGACTTCCGGTCTAGAAATTGTTTTCTATGCTATTGAAACACATGAGCCTGTTGAGTCGTTATATAGTGTACATTTGGACCTGCAGCTCTTTTTTTTTCGTTATTTTGAGAATTTCCAGCATTAACAATGAAAATCCGTCATTATGAGGAAATATAGGCATCACAACGGTAAAGAAAGTAGGATTTTTTCCCGGGATTTTAGTACAATACTTGTGATTAACAGCTACAAAACCTTAAAAACCCAAGATATTGTTAAAATTTTTATTAAAAATGCTTAATTTTGATTTCTGTTTTCGCAAATCTCGCCTGAAAGTATTACACTGTGGCCTAAATAGCGTTGCCTTGAGTATTGATACAATTGGATTTGACAATTGAACAATTTGAATCACGGGGTTCATTCCAAAAAACAAGCATTTTAATTGGTTGATTAGGACCCGCCCACTCTCGTGCAGTATCTTTTGCCCGAGTTGGAAAGCGTCCAACGGCCTGATGATTGTCGAAAATCGATGGTGACTCTTTGAACTAAACACACACAAACTATAAAATCACTTTTTAGCATGTGATATTTTCCTTTCAAAGACAGTACATGTTTATAGCATTGGATGACACACCTATTTTTATTTTTTTATTTTAATCCTGCCGATTTTCTATTCACGGCATTTTCTGTTTTCGGTGTTGTACCGCGCGTACTTACGTAGAAAGCATATCCAACTAATATGTGGTAAAACATTGGATTTATTCAAAAGTTTACTGGGTTTTTTTGTCACAACTGTCAAAAATACCATGTTTCAAATGTGTGTGTGCTACTGCTTTTTTAACTGTCGTCATGGTGATATTAAAACAAGTTGAAATCATTGTGGGTTTTTTTTTTAAAAATGTAGCGCACTTTTTATGGTAATGGCGAATAAATCAATATTATTCATATGTTCACTATAAAATAATTAATATCACTAATACATTTTCCAAATTTAAGTACGTTTTAGTTTTATTAATGTACTGAAGAAATAAACGGGAAAAACGGCCCCGTTTTTCAATCGCATTATAATATGCCATGTGTGAAGTGTATAACTGTATTGTTTTAAGTCAACTTCTGCCAGGTCTGGATCGGATTTATTTAAGAATTCAAGATCATTATACAGGTTACCCACGCTCACAATAATTAAATAAGGTATTACATTTACATCATACATGTACATATAGGTCCACTTCCGAAGTCTTCGCTCAGTAAATAGAGGCCTACCACTTGTTTACAGCTGTTTCCATGTGAAAGTGGGCGGGCCTATAGAAAAGCACCAATAAGATTCTTTGTTGGATTTCGCAATTGTATTTCAGTCAGATTCATCAGTGTCGTCACTCAACGCAATAGTTTATTGGTCCAAGTGTATACTTTGAAGCAAGATTTGCGATAAGAGGACTAAAATGCAACTTCCGGTAGTGGAAAAAAATCATTCAACCGTTAAATAACTGATTTGGCAAAGTAAAAGCTGTCTTAACTTTTTTGATACATAGTTATAACCCGTATATAATTTTCAACCTGAAATTAGGGTGTTGCGTTTCTATTGACGGTGAGTATAAATATAATAGGAGCGATAAAAAGACAATCCTGATTAAATATTTACTGTCTGCTAGATTACCTTACATGTGTGGTATATCATGTTAAGCTGAAAATATTGAGTTGACTTAAAATCACTGAAAAGCCGCAAATTGATTTTTAAACAGTATTTTATATTTTTTATATCAATTTAAAAAGGAATATTTACATCTCTTTATTGCAGACTACTTTGTGTTCTGGATAAAGTCTATACATACCTACTGTGGTTCCGACAATGAAAAAGACACAAAACCCATAGTTCTAATCGTTGCAACTCATTGGGAAAAAGGAATCAGACAGTTTAGGGTAAACTTTTCATTACTACACCATTATCAGTTTGATTTTTTAAAAATTCTTTAAGAACTTAAATCTTTATCATTCTGTAATATAATATTTTAGTGATAAATGTAATAGTCTTTATTGTATAAAAAGCAATTCGTTATGCTACCGCTCAGATCTATATCATTTAAACATGTATGCATCTACTGTAGATTCCTAAATAAGCACGTGGAAATAATCATGACCTTATTTCGCGAGAAGCACCACAAGTTAAATGACATTACTCATCTTTATTCTTATAGTGTTGAAATTTATGTAAAATCTCTTGAACAACCGTCCATTGCGATAAAAAGAACTCACAAAAAATTAGGAATCCACAGTGATTTGAATGATTTGTACACAAATATAATAGGTATTAGAAAGTCAATAACACAAGAATTTTCATATATTTACATTCACCTCCAATTAGTATTTTTTTTCGAAGGCTTCAATAAATGTATGTCTCTGGGACCTTTTCTGTCTTGTTAAGCATAAAGATTCATATGATACATAAAAAGAAAATTACAGTCCAAAATAATATCTAAAAGATAATAGAAAGAGATAAAAGATAGTATTCTATTACCACTTGAAATTAAATGGATAAAAGAACTATATGTAATACATGTACGTATTTACACGGGAATGTAATTTTTGCAAGTAGACAGACTCGCGTAATTATGAAAATAAAGTTCTAAAGAATAAAAAGTAATTAACAGTAATTTAAGAAATATCTTTTTTTAATGTAGGATACAAATGAACTGATTGAGAGCTTGCACCAGCAATTTCCAAAGACATCTAATTTATCACAGTACATCACAGACGATAACGTGTATTGTGCAGATTTTACTTTACCTCTCCGTGACTTAGAAACTTGCTTCTTCAACATAGCTTCCAATCAACGATGGAGAGAAAGCATTCCAAAAGAATGGTCCTTCTTTGGATTAGAAATAAACCTGAAAAAACACACGGAGCGGATCTTGAAGATTTCAGAAATAACAACGAAAGTACCAGAGATTACCACTAAAGAACAGGAGGTTTCAGATAAAGCTGAAAAGAGAACACAAGATATGCTGCGGTATTATCATGATGCCGGAAAAGCCTTATATTTTAATGAAAATGGTCTGAAGGAAAAGGTAATCATTGATGTTCAATGGTTTATTGATGCCTTCAAACATATCATCACAGACAAGCTTCATTTCAAAGGCATTCCTGTAGCACAGGGGGACTGGGATGAATATTACAAAACTGGTTATTTGCGAGACCAGCTTCTGGTAAAGATTTGGAATTATAAAGATAAAGAGTTGTATGAAAAGGTTAAGGAAGAAGACGAAGATTACAACACTGAAATTTGGAAATTTGAAGATGAAGAATCGGATACTGAGGACAAAGACTCGGGTAGTGGATACGGTTTATATGGAGAAAAAAGATATCTAAAGTCTCATAAATACACACTTCTTCACTTAATGCAAAGACTTGGTTTGTTAGCTATCGGTACGGAATCTCATTATGTTCCGTGCATGAATCGTAAAGAGATCGAAGAAGAACTTCCAAATATCATCAAGAAATCCGAAAGTAAATCATCTGTTCTTGTTTATCGTTTTGAATTTCTGCCATTTTTCTTGTTTTACCGTCTTGTTGTTGCTTGTATACAAGAAGTTGGTTGGAAAGTACTCGAAAATGATGGTACATCTTGCCTTTACAAAAACGCTGGTTTGTTTTCGTATAATAAGTATAATATTGTTTTATCTGTCACTAAAGATTCGATCCAACTTCAAGTATTTCATCCGATGGCAGGATATGTTTTGGAAAGAGAACAAACATGCAGAATTCAAGGAAGAATAGAAGAAATATTAAATAATTTAACGGGAACATTTAATAGGAAAATAAAGTTTGTTAGAGGCTTTAGATGTCAAGACGATGAGAAAGAAACAATTGCGATGAATATCGAAAATTTTTTCTTACTGGAAACAAGGATTCCAAAAGAAGATGGAAAAATGATATGCCCTTTGCATTCAGTCACTGATCGGCATATCATTGATACCACTAAGTTGACCAAATATTGGGAAATAAAGAAGGAAACGATTCTTTAAGACGGTAAATAAATTTCAGAATTACGAATAATTACTTTTTAAACTGTTTTATTTGATCCAAGTGATTCACGATCGTTTCAAACTTAGATGAATCAAAATTCTGTATTCACAGTAAGGTATTCAAAAACGTTTGTACTTTCAGATCTTTTGTTGAAAAAATATGAGGACAGGGTTATAAGAACAGTTTCACTATGTGTCTCTATATATCGACTCAATGGCACATTATTCATTTTGTATTTTCCTTAGCAATCTGGCAATGTATATATTTCATATTAAACTTTCATGTAAATTGGTTGAATCTAATTTGTCAAGAATCATTTGCTATAAATTCCCTTACCCGCTGAATAATGCAGCCATTCCTTCCAGCATAGCAGCAGTTAATAATGCTTGTCGACTGGTGATATTCCAAAAAAAGATATGTTGACTGCGCAGAATTTTTGAGCGCAAAGTTCACTATAATTTGCATTTATATAAACATTCGGTTTAATATAATAAATATTACATGTACTTTGCTTTAATTTTCAAAATTATCATCCCTCAAATCCATTGTCAACCTCGGCTGTGCTTTCGTTGACAATCGTTTTCTTGGTGGAATTTTTTTTTTATTTTACGTTCAACTACGTGTTATATTTATACATTATTATGATTAAGAATCTATACAATGCTGTACATTATACGATAGTCGGTAAGTTAATTGTGCAAAAGTTAATCTCAAGAAATACTTAAAACAAATTTTAGTACCATCATTGCTTCAAAGTATTCCCTGTTACTCTGTACACATTCTTTTGACAAGAAAACCTCATTAGCTACTAATATAAGGGATACCCAAAGACACTGAAAATTATAAATAACACCTCTCATGATATATCTGAAATTGTACAATCATTCATTGTTTTGTGCGATTTGGATTAAAAATATCTTACAATTGCAGATGTCGGATTGGCAAAGCTTTGTATATATTTTTTCCTGATAAATTCCATATATTTTAATTGATATGCTTATTGTTGTGTTGGCAAGTAAAAAAAGGATACTGGCGCAATAAGTTTACAGGATTCCCGGTTATAAATAACTTATTGGAGTAGTTCACAATGCGTATCTAAATATCGACTTTAATAGTAAATACACTCAGTTCCTCTTTTATTTTATATTTTCACAAGTAAACTAGCAAAGTATATATTTCTGCTTTTTATTTTTGTTGGATATTTTTCGAATGTGTTTGTACATAGCACGAAGAATATACTTATCTTATAGAAAAAAATATTATATGACTGTATATTCTTTTTTTAAATCTAAACTCTATAAATGTAATGATGATGAAATAGTGGTTAAGCAATGTAAAATTTCTCAACTTATCCTTGCTTTCTGTAAACAATATTAAAGCATAAAAATTAGTCTTAATTTAAATTTCTTGTCTTTACTCATGGGCATTAAATAAAGCACATACTATATAACTATTATTGCAGTACAAACATTGCCAAGAAATTCCCTAAAGCAGTTTATTCATGTCAGTCAATAAAGGTTTCTTTTCAGGATGTAATGTATTTAACCAAAAAAGAATGCTTCAACTATACAATGTAGCTATCAATCGTAATCACAAACAAGCTAATTCAGAGAATTTGTGTCCCCTGCTTAGGGAAAAGTAAACCATGCGCAGTTCGGGGTCGGGGGGGGGGGGGGGAGGGTAGGGGGTTCGGATCCCCTTCACTGAATTTGTAGAATTATTAAATGTATATACTGAATCAAAATATGTCAATATGGATATAAAGGATTGATGGATTATTCTTTATTATGTGTGTAGAAGTTTTTTTTATTTGGAATATTTATCACACTGTAATGATGATATTATGAGTTTGTACAAGCGAGACCTCATAAATTTTTCATTTCACATGCTGAACACTATCGTTTAGTAAAAAAAAGAAACGTATTTCGAAAAAAAAATTGGAATGCCCGAGAACCGATCCCGGGCCCTCTCGTATGTGAAGCGAGAAACATTACCACTAGACCACGGAGCCGCTGTAACATGCTGATATTGTATGTAAACATGAAGTGACATACATGTATATATTCACGTTCGATATTGTCAAAATTTTACACAATGCATGGTGTCTAATTTAACCTTTATTAAACAGTTCTAATAGATGTAATAAGAATATAAAGTCCACCGAGAACCTGTTTTATATGTTATAATTCTTTTCATATCCCCGTGCTAAAAATAGCGACATGTAATACAATAAATACTAATAAAACAAACGGGGCGAGGCACTTTGAGAGGAGTGAGAGAGGTCCTAGGACTTTTGGTATAAGATTACATAGCAAAAGCTCAAAATCTTCTTGAAATATCGCCCGAAAATGATAGTGTTTCATCCAAAAAGAACATATAAATTTACGACCTTGAACTTTGACCTTTTGACTTCAAAATCAAGAGGGGCCTTCCTTAGACCAAAGGGAGTTGTTATGTGAAATATTATTGCAAAAGCTCAAAAGGATTCTCGAGATATCGTGTGGAAACGAAAGTGTTTTAACAGACAGAATTTGCTTATTTATGACCTTGACCTTTGACCTTTTGACCTCAAAAACGATAGGGGTCTTCTTCAGTCCATAGGGAGTTGCTGTGCAAAATTACATTGCAAAAGCTCAAAGGGTTCTCAAGATATTATGTGGACACGAAAGCGTTACAGACAGACAGAAAGACGGACGGATGGATGGACGGACGGACGGACAAACCCAAATTAATATCCCCCACTTTTCAAGCGGGGGACAAAAAATACCTTTTGGAGATCAATTATTTAGTTTTAATTTATTTTTTTTTTTGTGTTTATTATTGTAATCATTTTGTTCAACATCGTAGATAGATTTAACATAACAAGCTAATTCAGAGAATCGTGTCCCCCGCTTAGGGAAAAAGTCGGCTCCCCCTGACTGAATTTGTAGAATTATTAAATGTATACGAGGGTCATTCAAAAAATGCGTAGACAATGCTTCTCATCGTCATATGATTATTACAAGATTATAGATCAACACATTTTCGTAAACATAAACATTTATTTTGTCGAAATGTGAAGTTTCATTCCATTTGATTAAACAAAACTCACGTTAGCCAAAATTAAAAGCAACATGTTTTGTTACTACGGAGCACGGTTAACCAATATTGTAACGTCAAAAACAACGCTGAGAAAGTTTGTCAAAAGTATACACATTTTTGTTATTTTAAACACGGTTTGTTGCGTCTTCTCCATTCAAAACACATTTCCACAATACTTAACACCTGGTTTGCTAACAATTGTACAAATATAGCTTGAATTAGAATGTTATTGTTTTCAAATTCTTTGATTTACCATGCAACTTTATTATTTCTGCAACATTGAAGCACACATCACGTTCAATGACGTTCCTAACTCTTTTGACAATATTTTTAACTTTAACCTGTTTCTTTGCAGACAATCCATCGTCCGATTCAAACTCGCTACCACTCAAAAATTGTATTTTCAACTTAATACAAATACACAGATTTTTTTTCATACAGATCCTGATTTATAAGGATTTTTTAAGCTTCTAGAAAAAGTTTCCCGAATGTCAAGTCTAATTGTATTGCTACTTGCTGCTCCGTGACGTCCTCCAACGTCATGGTTTTTGCCTTTTTTTAATCAAGTCCATATGTATTTAGAAGCTTATATCTTTTAAATGGAACGAGATATTACATAACCTGATTTCATTTTGACTAAAACAGCAATACCCTATTTAAACATGTAAATTTTATTTCGTTTCAGCTCCATTCATTAGAGGTATAGCTGTAAATACTATAAAGTGAAAATTAGAAAATTACTCAATTTTGACGGTGCTCCGTGACCCCATTTTTGCTGTTCTAAATCCTTGGTAATTTTAATAAATATAAGGATACATTCCAATTTTTTAACTCAAATTATTTGAATCTGTTGTTAAAATATTTGAACCAAATTTGGATATAATATGACGTTAAATAAAAAAGTTAGGACAAAAGTCTACGAACTTTTTGAATGACCCTCGTACATGTATACTGAAGCAAATAAAATACATGTATGTCAGTATGTATATAAAGATTTGATTGCTTATTCTTCATTATGTGTATAGAAGATTTTTTTATATGGAATTTTTATCACACTGTTATGATGATTTTATAACCTCATAAATTTTTCATTTCACATGCTGAATACTATCATTTAGTTAAAAAAAAGTATTTAAAAAAAAAAAGAAAAGAAATATTCGTCCGAGATTCGATCCCGGGAACTCTCACACTTGAAGCGAGAGACATAACCACTAGACCACGGAATCGCTTTACCTGGTGCGAAGTATATGCAGAAGTGAAGTCACATACATGTATATATTCATGTTTTCATGTTCGGTATTCTCAAAATTTTACACAATCCATGGTGTTTGATTTATTTAGCCTTTATTAAACAGTTCTAATACATGTAATAAGAACATAAAGTCCGCCGAGAACCTGTTTTATACGCAATAACTCTCCTCATGCCCCTGCGCTAAAAATAGCGACAAGTAATACTATAAATACTAATAAAACAAACGGGGCGGGGCACTTTGAGAGGGGCGAGAGACGTCCTAGGGAGTCTTGATAAAAAATTACATTGCATAAGCTCAAAATGTTCTTGAAATATCGCTCGGAAATAATAGTATTTCACACAGACAGAATGTATAAACTTACGACCTTGAACTTTGACCTTTTGACCTCAAAATCAATAGGGGTCTTCATTAGGCCACAGGGAGTTTTTGTATAAAATTTCATTGCAATAGCTCAAATGGTTCTAGAGATATCGTGTGGAAACGAAAGTGTTTTAACAGACAGAATTTGCTTATTTATGACCTTGACCTTTGACCTTTTGACCTCAAAATCAATAGGGGTCTTCTTTAGTCCACAGGGAGTTGTTATGCTAAATTTCATTGCAAAAGCTCAAAGGGTTCTCGAGATATCGTGTGGAAACGAAAGCGTTACAGACAGACAGAAAGACGGACGGACGGACGGACAAACCCAAATTTAAAATCCCCCACTTTTCAAGCGGGGGACAAAAACAGGTTAGATTAATTTTCATTGTTAGCATAACAAAACAAAAAAAAAATATGTAAATGTTTTATTAAATGAGAACAATATTTGTTTAATCTAACTAGACTACTGTTTAACATGGTTTCTGATGAAGAGCAGTCAAATATATCATCCAAACATGAGGCTAGGCAGCAGAGGTATGTGATATTGAAATAACTCTAATTCATATTGATGTCTTCGGGAGTGATTTAAAATTTCTGTATATAACTTTGATGTTTCAGCATCTCTGCTATATTAATCAATTTTGAAATCTCTCCGCCTCCTGCACTACAGTATCGATGAAAATATTGAGATTTTAATATACATTGTACAATTTAAAAGTTATGGATTTTCTGTCTTGATAATTATGCCAAAATTAATCAAGTCAACCATCTTTCTTTTGATGCTGCAATTTGAGTTCTGGCCCGGGATCATGAAACATCTTAAGCTTAATTCGAAATTTTTATGGTGTGCTGAAATGTTGTAAAAGTAAAACATTCAAAATCAAAAATACTGATAAATATTGCACCACAATTTGCTGTTAACTGTCCCATTGGTCATATGTAGGAGGAGTTTAACTTGGGAGGGAGATGAAATCTTTGATGAGCATTAAATTTTATAGTTTTTGTTGTAGTGTTTTGGAGATTGGAATGTGACTTTTTCAACCGATGAATAAAAACTGAAACATGAACTGACGATTGTGTTTGAAGGAATAATTTACATCATCAAAATATCCTCGGTTGTTACATTGCCAGATCAAGTAGGAATTAATAGAAAGTTTTTAATATATATGAATACACTTGCATGTGCATCTGATCCTTGGTATTAATCAAACATTTATGATTAGCAAGGGTACCTTTTCAAAAATTGTGAAATGTGTAGATCCATGGCCAGAGGTTCCTGTACAATGGGGGCACTAATTATTGCTAAACATTACTGAATAGTTGATATGTACGAGGGGTTATCAAAAAGTTCGTGGACTAGCGACATAAAATTAAAACCGCTTTAGGCACATCAATGAATTTTAAAATATCTAGTTAGCATTCATCTTTTCTATCTAAAGAATAAACCATAAATCATAAATTTTATTTTTTAATAAATAAGTAATGTTTTTGTAAGCAATGGTATGTCCAGGCGGCGCAACCTCGAACACGACGTTTTTGCGACCGAAGTGTAACTGAGGAAAACTTTTTTTAATATGAACATTTGACATCCAAACATCCCGTAAACTTAGGTATGTGTTGGGACACAATTGTTCCCTAAAATATGAAATTTTCACTTCATTCTGGAAGTTCTATGTAATTTCATCGTACGGAATGTACAAAAAAATGAGGCCTTGAAAATTACGTCAAAAAGGGGAGGGTTTCCGTTTTCAACATTCTATAAAGTTTTGGCCCTGAAAAAAAACTGGTATAGACCTAAAATACGTTGAAACTGTCTACAGAAAAAATATGCATCCAGAGTACACGTCTTTTAATGTTAAAATAGATTCAGAGAGAAAAGGGATACACAGTTAATGTCGATTTGCAGTCCAGGTGTGAAAAATCAATCACGTCAAAAAATGACATTGATCATGTGTTATAAATATTGAACTCCCAAAAGCAAAATATACCTGCAAAATCAAGCGAGGATCTCTCCCAATATATTAATCCATTTGGAATACTATATTCATTGAACGCCACTGTTCATGACATTGTAAAATCATATAAACAAGCCGGGTTTAAGTCCTAACTCACTCAAAGGAATCGCATTAAAAAAGTGCATGAGGTAGAAGAAGCGGACATTGAAAAAAACAATGACGTTATCGGACGTTATGAAAATAAACGACGACGGCGCCGGGTGATCATATAATGTCGTTTTCATTTTAAAATAATTTGTCAAATAATAAACGTATCAAGCTAAAATTTTCAACATTTCTTTATTTTTTGTTGTTTTATGTACCATATAAATTTTGAAAGCACAGACTACATAGTACTAATTCTATAGCCTCAGTCCACGAACTTTTTGAAAACCCCTCGTATTTTTTTGTTCCCCTACTCTCTCTTTGGTATGTAACCAAACTAAGTACATATGCTTAGTGTATAGTAATGATGAGAAATGAAGTCTCTTTAGAAATTGATAATGTCATGGCTTCGCAGCACAGTTAAGGTTACAGTAAGGAGGCGGGGCCTAATTTGTACGGGAAATGTTTACTATGACGTCACACAAAATATAAGGTCTTCAAAATACCACAAAATGAAATAATTTGCTATTTCAAACAGCTGGATAGCTGTATACTACATACAAACTTACTATTACATGCAGTTTTGTCGTTTGTTAAATCCCACACAACAGTATATATACGATGCATCGATCGCAACGCACTTGTCACTGTGACGTCATCTCGCAAAAATGACGCAGTTTGTACATAGTGAGAGGCTGAATAAGTCACATTTTGTACATTGAAAAATGTCTTGTTCTCAAATAAAATATTATTTGCAGTAAAATAAAAAACCGTTAACTTTGGTGCGATGTCTATTTTAGTATTTTATTTATAAACTGTACGTGCATTCTCCAGACAAGCGATACTGTCGTATGATTGTATGCAGATTCATTGAAAAAATAATGGAAGGGCGCTAATAAATCGATTTATTGCAAGGGCATACCCTCAATGTATCTTGTCAAAATTTTACACATAAACTCAAAAAACATTAAGATATCTGAAAAGTGCTGCGAACCTCTTGAAATCTGGCAAATAAATTAATAATAGCTATATTTAAAGTAGTTGACCAGCAAAATATTCAACCTGCCGTCCAACAAATCAAATTTTACCAAATTAAAAAAAGGTAATCTATATAGGTTCGCAGCACTTTTCACAAACTACATATAGTGTTGAAAAGGATAATAAAATAAACTAAGATTTTTAACTTGGTTATGCCCTTGCAGTATTGAAATTTATAGATGACCTCTAAACTGCAAGACTTTAGTATAATTGCCGAAGTCATGTGACGTCGACATCACATGACAAATCTAAATAAAAAATATAAATGTCCCCAACATGTAGATTTAAACCACATTACATTTTTTTTTATATCAGTGAATTCCTAAAAAGAATCGCCCATCCTAATAAAGTATGTATTATTTATCTTAAAAAATCGCCGATATTTCCATTTGTAAGATTAACTTTGCTGCGTTCGGGTTTAAAAGACGAACCAAATTCAATACGATTGATAATCAATAGAACCCATACAAACACCAGAATCCCGGAACCTGGGGTTATGATATGTAAAATTTTGGAAAAGACAACTTTGCTTATCATAACTACATATTACATGTAAGCTTGTTTATTTAATACCCAGGAGCAAAAGCGAAGATGGCGTCCTTATACATAATCAATAGATTCCCTCCCTAGCACTAAAACCCTGACCCTTGGGTCAAAAATGCCAAATTTGGTTGAAATTGGATTCAGCAGTTCAAGAGAAGAAATTAAAAGTTCTCAAAAGTTTAGTCATGAGTTTCCATAATATACATTTATTTCAAACCATGCCAATATTGATAAAAATTGGTTGAACATATCCTTACCCCCACCCTCTCCCTGGATGCTCTCAGGTAACCTGATAATGATATACAAACATGTAAGAATAAACAAATACTTGAACATTAGATAAGTTTATATAAAAAAATCTTGCTTTCCACATTCAGTATATCATCCAGGTGGCCAGTTCATCTGTCTGCCTCCCATAACATGTATGTGAAGATGGTGTACTGACTGGGCCCCATCTGGTCAATCCTTAATTACAGAGGACAGATAGAAATGGCAAGTTTTGAGAGAGAAAAATAATTGTTGACATAGATGGAGATTTTGAGCAGACAAAGGACATTGTATAAAAAACAATTGTGTATCCATATACCTTGCCAACTTCAGACGTATCAAAGAGTGGAAGCACCTAAATGGGGCACGTAAATACGTCCTCAATTTATCAAAATACCAACTAAATAATAATGAATATGTCTTACTAGCAAAAGGGCTTAAATTCATTCCAACACCTAAACAAAAAAACGTTAAGAGGTATATCCTTAAAGATTTCGACGAGTTTGCTAGAAAATTGAGATGCAAATATCATTTTGATAATGGGGCAGATTCAAAAATCCACCCATTTAGAACTTCGTCGTTTTTTCAACCCCCTTACACATGTAGCTACTTGAAGAATACATTGACAAAACAAAGTTGGAATTATCATCTATCACAACCAAAACATTCCAAGACAACCTAACTCATAGCGAAAGAAACCCTCTTTCCTCGCTTAAGAACAATCTCAATGTTGTCATTGAAAAAGCGGACAAAAGCAATACTATAGTTATAATGGACAGGAATCAGTACATATCTGTAGCAGAGCGTCAGTTACTCTCAAAGCATTATATGCAAGTTGAAAAGCCAAACTTAATATACTTGCAAGATCTTATTCAAACAAGAATAACTGACATGCACTCCAGGGGCTCCACGCGTCATACCTAAGACGTAAACAAAGGTAGTGACTGTTCCTCCGCAAAGCGCTCGGCACTAGAAGTGAAAGTCACGGGTCTTTCGGATATGACCTTAAAAACGTAGGTCCCGTGTCACGGTAGGCGTTGGCACGATAAAGAACCCTCACTGCTCAATGGCCCTGAGTGCCGAGTTTAGGTCTAAATTTGAAGCTCTTCACCGGCATCGGTGACGTCTCCATATGAGTGAAAAATTCTCAAGAGGGATGTTAAACAATATACAATCAATCAATCAATCCAGGGGCTCCATAGATAAAATTACTCTACGATTTCTGAAAGAGAAAAATCCGTCACTCAAATGCGGCCAATTTTATCTGCTCCCTAAAATACACAAACTTCAAGACAATGTCCGAAATGCCCCCATTAATGACCTATGCAGTATCAGAAGATTACCACCTGGGCGGCCAATTATTGCTCAATGCAATACACCAAAGAGGGAAATTGGGGCGTATTGTGACTACTTTCTTATCCCCATCGTACAAAAACAATTAACTTATATCAAGGACACTACTGATTTTATCAATAAGATCGAATGTCTAGAAATCCCGACTGATGCGTTACTAATCACTTACGATGTAACCAGCAGGTATACAAATATGGAATTTGAAGAACAACTAAATGCCGTCAGGAATGCTTACAACAACGCGGATAAAAGCCACTCAGACATCCCGTATCCTGATGCGGACGACTTGATTTTTCTTCTCCGATGCGTATTAGAAAAGAATTACTTTGAATTTAACGGAAAATTCTACAAACAAATCATAGGCTGCAGCATAGGCGCAGTACCTTCCCCGGAAATTTCAGACATGAGAATGTACGAAATTACGCAGCTTATTGAATCTGAATTTCAACATGTCATCAAAATTCTGTTTCATGGCAGATTTAGGGATGATGGATTCATAATTTTTAATGGAACAAAGGAAGATATTCTAGAATTTTTTGACATCAGTAACAGCTGTCATAAACATCTTAAATTCACATTTGAAATAGCTCACTCATCCGTGAATTTCCTGGACACAGCGGTTTACAAAGGCAATAGATTTGATCATTGTCAGAAACTTGATATCAAATCTTACATAAAACCAACAAATTATTTTCAATATCTTCATAGAAACAGTGCACACAACGTCTCTGTATTTTTAAAAAGGTTTCATCAAAGGAGAATGTATGAGACACTCCAGAAATACTAACAACCCCTCAGTTCTTAAAACAATTCTACAGGATTTCAAGGGGCATCTTTCATATAGAGGCTATTATGAGGAAGAAATTAACCCAATAGTCGAAGAAACAACACAGAAGGAAAGACAACTCTTTCTAAGAAATAGAGAAAAAAACAAAGTCAAGCCATCCACACGTCATGGTTACAAAATTTAACCCTCGCGTCCAAGGATAAAAAAAAACGGATTTTAAAGTACTGGAATACTTTGGAAGCAGACCCAACATGCAAAGATCTATTCAAATCCGAACCCATCATTGCGTATGGTAAGCATAAAAACATCAGAGATCTATTGATAAAATCAAGTTTACAATAATCATGGAATATCGTTATTGGGGCTCCTGATGAGGCATAATCCGTCGCCGAAACACTCTACTTCTACCATTATAACTATCATTTTAATCATAACAATATCATCCTATTTCATTCAATGTGGTTTAGAGTGTCGGGTCCCAATAACTTATTATCAAGTCTGGTTGATTGATGTCGTTTATGGAAAACAAAGTCAAGCCATCCATACGTCATGGTTACAAAATTTAACCCTCGCGTCAAAGTGTAGCGCCGTCGAGCGGTAAACGGCTCTATTTAAATAATCCAATTGTGAGATAACTCCAGTTTTATTAATAATCCACGTAACTTTAATTCTCCAACCTCTAAGTTTCACACATAATAAATCACTGGCCGGACTGCACTTTTGCCTACATGTATATCCCGTAATAGAATTAATAAGACTGACCACGCCTAAGCTTTTACTCGACCTATATATATACATAATATGCATTGCTCATGAAGAGCTATTTTTTTTAACCGGGTTAGTTATGTAACGACATTGCTTGCGCGGAGCAATGACATGTACACATACATTGCGTAACAATAAAACAGAATGATACTATAAGATACCGTTACAAATCACCCCTACTTAAGCTTTTGACTCCGATCAAAATTAATGTACAATTTAAAATACTAATGAAATGATTACCCCTTTTATAATACATGTAAAACAGACAATAAATACATAATTTAAATTCAAATATCAAACATACGACTTAATAATATAAATCAAAGTGCAGCAAGTTAATTATTTAAGCAATTAAGCACAATTATAAACACAAACAAATCAATAAAACTTTACGCATAATAAGCAGTCAATATATACAAATAAATCATGACAATTTGTAAATATCTGTTCATCAATATATTAAAGTTCCTCTCATACGGAAATGTCGCCTTTCACAATCCGACCATGGCCGTCTTCGAAATGTTTCGGTACCTCCTTCAGGATTTCATTAGCCACATTCGGAAAGTCAATTTCGTCCTGATTTAGGTCTTCTGAATAAACGATATGAGAGACTCTGCTTATTTCTTATGTGCCGTCTAGGTTACGTTTCACTGTCTTATTTAACACCAGACAGATTGTTGATCTCTGCGTGAGATAAGTGTCCTGATTTTCACTGTCACGATCACTGTCACAAGCACTCGTTTCTGGTTGGCTGTCTTCGTCTAAAGAGATAACTTCCCGGGTGTCCGCCAACATCTCGACTATCAGGTCACTCGTAAAGTCTGCACAATTATGGAGAATGTCTTCTACCAGAGATTCGTCAATCTCCGGCAATTCTGATGCAAAAGAAATATCATCCAGATAATTCACATTGTCACATCAGTCTCTTGCGCGTCACAGTAAGTCTCCGCGTTCTCATCGGACGAAATGTCGTCATACAAGTCGCTATGAACGTAGACAGGTTTCCTGGATTCAAAATTTTGCACATTTGTCGAATGTTTATTTTCTGAAACGGATGGGGGTTCTTATAGTCCGTCCTCCTCGGGTCATCTTCATTCTTGGTTCTAATTGGTCAGCTTCCGAATTGTCTGTTTTCGGGGGCGGAGCTAGCGTTAACTTCAAACGCTGCCGGCCTGGTCCAGACGCGTGCCGTTGTTGACCGTCTGGTGTCTCGCCACCCGTGTATTCCGCTGTCGCGCTGGTTGTATAGCAGGACTGCTGTCGCTCTCCGCGGTAGGGTTTGATGTTGTCGGCGTGCACTATGACGGGTTTCGACTGTTTTGAATGCTTAATTTCATAAAGCACATCACTTAATCTTCTCATGATTATCCATGGCCCAGTCCATTTTCTCGACAGTTTTAACTTTTGTCCCTTATCAACTTTTGGTTGACTTCTCCGTACCAAATCTCCAACTTCATAATTAGCTTCACGCACGTTACGATCACAATAATTTTTCTGTCTCTGAGATGCTTCTTTTGAAACTTCCCTTGCGTAATAATGAATTGTAGAAAGTTTTTCCTCTAAATCGCGCACATAAACTGCTCTGTTCGCATCTTTTTCGGGCGTTTTCATCGCTTCATTTTCAGTCAAAACAATTATCGGTAATTTGGCTTCTTTACCAAAAACTAGTCTATATGGCGAAATCCGTGTAGTTTCATGCGGGGTTGTGTTATACGCAAGATCGATGCCATCCACAAAACGGTCCCAATCAGTTTGATTTGCATTAATGTACTTAGACAGCATGTCTTTTATCGTTCTGTTCATCCTCTCTACCATTCCGTCTGACTGGGGATGATATGGTGAAGTACGCGTTTTGTCAATTTGAAATAATCGGCACATTTCCTGGAAAAGTTTACTTTCAAATTGTTTTCCTTGGTCCGAGTGAATAGCTATAGGACATCCGTATCGCTTAATCCATCCTTTAAACAGGACCTCGGCTACCGTTTTAGCTTCCATGTTCATGAGTGGAAATATCTCAGCAAATTTTGTAAAATAATCCATCACTACCAGAATGTAAGAATATCCATTATCTGACTTTGGGAATTGTCCGGCTAAGACCAGTGCTATTCTTTGAAAGGTTTCACCACTCATTAAAGTTTTCATTTGCGATCTCTTTTTCCGAGGCGGATTTTTCCTCTCTTCACACACATCACACGCTAATACGTAGTCATGAACGAATTGACGCATCCTAGGCCAATAAAAATCGGAATTCCTGACTTTTTCTAAAGTCTTTTTGACGCCCATATGACCTCCAACATTAGAGTCATGGAAGTGCCATAACACAACTTGACGCAGTTTTGCATGGTAGACATATCTTTAGTTCCTCACTATTATTTGAGATCCAGCGAATACACAGAACACCTTGATCAATGCACAATAAATCCCATCTTGAATACCAATATTTTCACTCGAAGTTTTCACATGACACAGCTGGTAATGGTAGTTTTTCATTCTTTTCCATCCAATTCTCGACTTGTACATTCCGATAACGCATTGCGGCGGATGTTGGGGTCAAGCGAGGTCAGGGGTTAAACATGGCGAAGCGTCATTGGAGACTCGGTATCCAGTTAGTTCTTTTACCACTTTGAAACACTAATGCATCTTCTGAAAAAACTCTGGATCCTCCGGAAATATCAAAATGTACATGTTACTCCATGGGCTCGATGCTGATTACAACCGTACGTTACACAAGTCATATTTGCCCACGAAAATATATGTTCAAAAGCTAGATATCTAGATGCATATGAGCCTAGCTGAACAATGCCCAGATCCAAAATCCAGCTAGAAAACAACAAGAACAAGAACAAAGTCCCTACAAAATTTTCCCACAAGGTAAGAATGCAACAATACGTTAAAAAAATCGACGGGATTTTAAATACATATGTGTTTTATACATGTTTAAACAGGTTGGGACCAATCGCCCAAATGGGATAAAATAGCCCGTTTGGGATATAATATCCCAAATGGGCTTTAAATTTACAGTGCAAAAATTGATTTTTTTAATTTTTGCAATATATATCATAAATCCGCATCAAAACACTTAAAAAGGAATAACTTTTGAAAAGCAAGTTTTTCTACAACCCTACTGTTTTTAAGATTGATCCCCAAGAAGTTAAGGAACTTCCGAGGGATCAATCTCCTAAACAATGGGCATACAGGAAAACCTGTCAACCAAAAGTTATTCCTTTTTAAATGTACTGATGCGGATTTATGATAGTTTTGCCAAGATAAAGAATTTCAATTTTTGCACTGTACATTTATAGCCCATTTGGGATATTATATCCCAAACGGACTATTATATCCCATTTGGGCGATTGGTCCCAACCTGTTAAATACAACTGTAAGGAATTGCTGTCTAGTCTGTAGAGTATTCTATGGATCAACGATACTAGTAGTCGTACTACTAATATAGTAGCAGACCCGTTATGCATATCCCACGTTTCCCACTAGCGTTGATGTCACTGGCCTGGCATACATGTAGTGTACTTATGATACAATATACTAACTAGACAGTGATTCCTTATCATACATGTAGTGTACGTATGATACAATATACTAAGTAGACAGTGATTCCTTATCCACACATCTGCTTCATACTTGGATATTTTACTTGAAAAAGACACTAATGGTAATCTAACAACCAAGCTATATGATAAACGTGATGACTTTAACTTTTCTATCGTCAACTTCCCTTACTTATGCAGCAATTAACCTTCATCACCTGCATACGGAGTATTTATATCTCAGTTGATTCGATACGCAAGAGCATGCTCTACGTATGAACAATTTCTTAAACGAGGTAAATTATTGACAAGCAAGTTGATGAAACAAGAATATCAACAGTCTCGTTTAAAGTCATCATTTCGTAAATTCTATGGTCGATACAATGACCTTGTCAGCAAATACAATTTATCATTGAATGAAATGCTGACTGACGTTTTTCATACCAATTGTTAGTCCATTATTTATACACTGATTTGACCACGGATTTTTCCCTTATTTCCTGATTATGACAACGAGCACACGGCTGGTGTGACCGATCAGCAGGGGATGCTCACTCCTCCATGGCACCTGATCCCACCTCTGATGTTTCGGGGGTCCGTGTTTGCTCTGCTCTTATATATTTTTTTAAATGGACGTTGAGATTGAATACTGTTCGTTATTTCCATATCCTTCCCTATTTCATTTTGATATAAAATTGTAGAATTAGATTTTAAGAATGTTGACAAATAGATGTAAATTACATGAGACCTCCCAAACTGCACACTGTATGCTAAAATGAAAATCAATTTATAGGGGGGGATATAACAGACACTGTGCTTAGAGGTGGTGCCAGATTTTGCAGTTAAAATCATAAATTGATTAATTGAATGGTCAGTGTTAATGAACCTGTAGCATGTGTTCTTTTATATGTATAAATTATAATATTTGTTTAAAATGTTAATATATATCTAAGTAGATTGTAGGATATTCTATTTTTATTCATATAGGGAACACTTGGTAGAAGGCCTCCTAATAAATATGCAAGATCTTATAAGCCAGTAACAGCAACCCCATCTTGTTTTCCAGAAAGAACAGGTAAACTAATATGTTTTTTGGCAATAAGACTGATTTAACACTTTTCAGATAACAATTAAAAAAGTTATTATTTAAGGAGTGATTATTAAAAGATATACTTCACAGACTGCAGGGAATGAGTAAAATGCTCAACTTTTTTTTTATTTTAGTAGAAGTGCACCAAAGGCTGATAAACACCCAACAGCTATACTGATGGACGGCATGAATTTGACCAAGAGTCATCTGCAGCTGTTAAGGCAATGCATATATATATATATATATATATATATATATATATATATATATATATATATATATATATATATATATATATATGTGTGTGTGTGTGTGTGTGTGTGTGTGTGTGTGTGTGTGTGTGTGTGTGTGGGTGTGAGGGTGTGTGCGTGTGTGGGTGTGTGTGTGGGTGTGTGTGTGTGTGTGTGTAAATATTTTTATTAATATTCAAATTTATGTTTGAAATAACAGACTAAATGTAAAAAAAAATATACTTCAATTGCAATTGTATATATATCTGTTAAAGTTTGTTTACTTATAATCTATCTTTTAGCAAATATTTTAATTATTCTGTGGATATGATTATTTGAAAATACTTTCTGATGAAAAGAGGCACTATCTTCCATCGGCTCATACATTCCAAAGGAGAGTGTCTGAGAGAGGAACGAACGACAACTCTACATGGGAGATTGGAGAGGATCGAGGGTCCAAATTTTTGCTTATTTCACTTCAAAGACCTGTGCTGTTCAGAGATTCTAAATTATACCATGAAATGGTACCAAAAAATAATCAGTTGTTCAATTTTTGCACGGGCTTGGATCTTGAGGTTTTCAATGTATTTTCAGGTGAGATGAGTAAAATATTGTTATCTTTTATTATAAATAACAAAAATTACCAGAAATTATATTGTCTTGAAAAAAAAAATTGGGAGTTGAAAAGTTATGCAAAATACACAATGACTTACACATCATCAAGTGCTTATTATGTGAAAAATACTAATACCTGTTTCTGTTTTATAAAAATGACTACAACTATTACATCACATGTATATTGAAGGGATAATTATTATGTTGAATGTTGTCTACCAGTAGTTTTTTTTCATTTGAAATGTGACAATTTCACAGAGAACTTTGACCTCAACAGTATATTGATTTAATTAATACATGTGTACTTAAATTAAATATTTAAATTTATGAAAATGAATGATTTACATTTTTATTATTTGAAACTTGCTTTAAATCTATGACTGATTCTTCCCATGTGATATTTTTTGTTTAAAATTGGATTGAATGAATGATTCACAATAGGATTTGAAAATATTATGGACTTTATCATATTCATGTTCCCTAATGTATTGTAGAACCATAACACCTTTTGTAATTAGTTCTACAATACATCAATGGACGTGATAATGTCCATAACTTTTTTCATATTTCCTGTAGTGAATCCATTCAATCCAATTTATTAAACACCTTTTGTATTAAATTTTAAAGTAAGTTTCGAGGAGATTTTCATATTTAAAAAAACTTCAGGAGAAAAATAACAGCTTGGACCCCTAAACAATTGATTTTCTGAGACCTTTAGTGGATGTCTGACTTTAATCTTTTGTCAAAGGTCAACATCGTTACATGTCCAAAAATTTATTTTTTTAATAGCTCTAAAACAATGTGAGATATAAAAGTTTCACTAAAAAGCTTTTGAAGTTTTCTACATCTGATTCATTGTTACATCCACAATTACACCAGCACAGAAAGTGGAATCCTAATCTCCCTCTGTTGATCATAAACATATCCCACAATTATTATTAATTTCAGTTAAGTGTGCAGTTTTGCATAGCGTCACAATCTTTTTCGACAGATGCATCCAGTGTAACTAATTCACACCCTGCTATGTGACTGGTTAACTCATATTATCAACATTGACACGGAAATAGTCTGCTGCAAGAGCTACCTATCAGGGATTAGAGTTCCAGTCGTAAAGCTTCTGGCTAGGAGGGGTGTACCCTTTAGTTTGAGTGCAGCTGTTATAGAATGTGACGTAATGCAAAACTGTACACTTAACTGAAATTGATAACATACTGCATAGGGGCCTACTGTAAATATCTTAGAAGTGGTCACAGCTTATAAATGCATATACATTGAAAACTGTCTAATCCGATACCTGTGAAATCAATCACAGTGTAAATTCCAACCTTACATTTACCCATTTTACTAATTTTGATATTATTTTACACTTTCAATCCAACATCCTTCTATTCTGACACAAAATTAATCTCCCAGTGCATGTGATTTTCGGACAGGTTTCACTGTATTTATACATGTACAATCAAAGCATAGGTAATTACCCTGGATAAAAGTACCAACTATACATGTTGATGATTTTTTCACAGCACAGTTGTAGACCAATGTAAGCATACTACACTTTCCTCTGCTGATTCAATTCAAATCATTGATTATACATTCAGTGCTTTTAGCAAATTAATAACAGCAGCAGTGTGATGTCAAAACAGTTAAATTAAAGAACTGACAAAACGCTGATACCATTACCATATATTGCGTGCTAATATTGCATTCAGTCCTGTCGATATTTCAACATACTATTTGTTCAAATGACACAGCTGTTTTAAGAAAGAAAAAAAAACCTGGTTAAGCACAGCTTTGGAGTACTTGTTAGCATCTTAAATCTTTGTAAACATTGAAAATTTTAATACACGCAACTGTTGAACTTGTATTAAATATATTATCAACCTGATCTGACATAATAAACCTCTTGCACGTAGAAAATAGAACACCGAGCAAATTCGAAACGGGATATACTTCGAGGTTTCCTGTCTTAAAATCCTGATTATTTATTATTTTCTTCCTCAAATAAATAAATAGTGAAATAATCAATTTATCTAAATTTAATAATTATGCTTAAATTATCTAATCGAGTCCAATATCAGGGATTCACATACTCTCGGTCTAGCATTGTTTACACTGCAGCGCTGGTGGTTTACCCCTGACCTCAGGTTGACCTTATGACGCGCAAGGCTTGTACAAGTGGTGAATGGAGAATAACGCGCATTCCAGGGTCATTCTGTTGTTTCTCTCGAATATTTCCTCGGTTTAATGACTCCTCCGGCTGTTTCCGAATCTTTGCTCGCATTGGTCTATTTGTTCGCTTCTTCTTCACAGGAGAAAAAACGGCACAATCACTTGATTTTTCAGAGTTCGTGTTATCCTTAAACAATACACTTAAATCAAACACGTGATTCACACTTCCTTTTGAATTATTCCTTAGTTCGGAAACATGTGAATATTTCTGAATTTCACTTCCTTCGCTTTCCTCACGTTTACACTGTTTACATTTCGATTCACAAGAAACACGAGATAATGCATCTGCATTTCCATGTCGTTTCCCAGCCCTATGTTCAATCTTAAATATGTACGGTTCAAGTGGCTGTAGCCACCGCGCAATTTGTCCATCCGGTTCTCGGAATCTATGAAGCCACACCAAGGATCCATGGTCTGTTCTAAGCAAAAACTCTCGACCAAGTAAATAGTGCTTAAAGTGTTGAACAAAGTACACCACAGCTAGCATTTCCTTGCGTGTAACACAATAATTTCTTTCAGAATTATTCAACACACGGCTTCCATAGGAAATCACAATTTCTCTTCCATTCTGAATCTGCGATAACACAGCGCCTGTAGCATCATTGCTAGCATCAGTGTCTAGTATAAAGTCACCAGCATTCACATCGGGATATCCAAGAATAGGTGCAGATACCAATTTCTGTTTCAAAAATTCGAACGCTGTATCACATTCTTGCGTCCAATTCCATTCTTGATTTTTCCCAGTTAGAATATGCAGACATTTTGCGGTTTTAGCAAAGTCTTGAATGAATCTCTGGTAATACGCTGCAAGTCCTAAGAAACTTCTTCGTTCCGTTACATTGCTTGGTGTTTTCCAGTTTTTCACAGCTTCTATTTTTGAAGGATCTGTTTTAATACCCTCCTTTGAAACGATATGTCCAAGAAAGCTCACTTCCCGCCTAAAGAAATTGCACTTCTTCGCTTTTAGTTTTAGGTTTACACTCTGCAATCTATCTAATACTAAACTAAGATTATCTAAATGTTCGTTAAAAGTACGACTGTACACAATAATGTCATCCAAATATAAGACTGTTATATTCCACTGTAGTCCATCTAATGCCTGTCCTGTTCTATAACTCTTTGAAACGTTGCCGGGGCGTTGCCAAATCCGAAAGTCATAACCGTATAATGTTAAAGGCCACCACGAGGTGTAGCAAACGCTGTTTTCTCCTTATCCTCCTCACTCATAGGAAATTGATGGTAAGCCATATTGAGATCTAATGACGAAAACCATGTAGATCCAGCGAGGGAATCGAGATCATCTGCCACACAAGGTATCGGATAAGCGTCTTTGATGGTATTCCCATTCAATTTCCGATAATCGACACAAAGCCTCCAGCTTTTGTCCTTTTTCTGGACTAATACAATAGGAGCGGACCAGGGACTGTTGGACTTCTCTATTTATCCCTCTTCTTCTAATTTCTTGATTTCCTCATCCATTATTTTAGTCAAGGGCATCATGGAAACAAGTTATTTTTGAAATAATTTGTTACAGTTATTAAATGTCTACATTTTGGGTTATCTTCCCCTGATTATGCTTTTCTTCACTAACTTATTCCTGTTATTGATACTTTACTACTCATAATTGTAAATCTACTGGCATCTGCAAGGCTTTAGTCATGCTGTGCTTGGGTTATCAAGTACCAATAGATGGTTCATGACAGTAAAAGTAATCTATCTTTAACAATTAACACACTGAAATCCAACATAATATAACTTATTTTAATTATTTCATCCTTAACCCACCTCACTTTAAAACAGTTGCACAAAAATCTAGATCTACAGCTTTGCACAAAAAATGTAAGACATAGATATTGTACAGTAATATCCAAAGATTTTAGGAAAATTAGTCTCAATGTTGGCAAAATTGGCGGAAGATGTGTAATTGACCTCTGAAATGTTAATAAAATGGATTATTTTTCTTGAAAAATATCATGTTATTTTCTTAATATCATCATATCTCCTCTGGAGATATTAAGTTTGTCGAGTCTATTAAAAGAAGTACATATGTTTACAATTTTCTTAGCCTTAAATCATCTTAAATCAGCGGCAAAGTCAAAATATTAATGTTTTTCTTGCCAAAATAATAGGCGTTCTACTTTTTAAACATTAACTCAAATGAGTTACTTTTTTGTTTAGTAACAAATAAGTGAAGTAGCATAAACAAGTTATTTTAGAAAATAACTTGATTCCATCATGCCCCTGACTGTATTTCCCTCTTGAAAATAGGTACCCTGCGCACTGGTTCCTTAAGGGGAATTTCCTCCTTTAACTTAATGCGATGTTCCCCAATCGTTGCACGCTCCACTGGTTTGTTTGGGTCTGCAAACGCGTCCACACAAGCTAATTACTATAAGAGAAAGTTCTTAAACTTTGCCGCTTGCTCTTCAGTTAGATTTTCACTTGCTTCTAGATGCTCTGGCAATGTGTCGCCTCCTGACATTACACCACACACTTCCGGGGTCTTCAATGTTGACACAGTTTCTACAGGATCAAACACACCTATGTCGGTACACTTCTGCACATAAACGTCATGGTCATTCCGATTAAACACGCGCACAAAAATATAATTCACACCACGTGTAGATTTCACTTACTCTCTTGCCACAGCTAACCCATGATTATGTACAAATGATTTTAGAGGTAATAGCACCTCATCACAAGCATCTACACTACTATCGAATGTAGCCTTTATAATACTCTCATGATGAGCTGGAACAACACTGTTCTCCATGCTGATAATCACCGCAAGACTTCAGCATCTGAATTAAGGTTGCACACATTAGATATATAGTTCCATTGACACTGGAATTTAGTGATAAAGTCTTGGCCCAGTAAATTACATTTTACGTCTGCCACAAACACTCGAAATATCACTTGAAATCCTTGAAAAGAAAGTAACATTTTTGCAGTTCCCGTAACTTTCAATTTTCTTCCGTCGGCTGTATTAAATTGCTTTTTAGTGCGCTCTAGCACAGGTCTGTGTTCTGGAAGAATGTTCCAATAAACCTCTTCTGTTATGAACGTGTTCATTGCACCAGTGTCAAATTTCCACTCTAACGATGTGCCTTCCAATAAGCCATCTAATCTCATTCCTGGTTTTCCTCTAATTTCTATAATTCCTTGATTTTTCTCCTTAGATTCGTAATCAAAGTGCAAATTTCCAACATCTGTTTGAGTTGATACTGCAGGTATTTCTGCAATGCTATCATCCTGACGTTGTTCCTCTCCTGTAGTAGGCCGCTTAACTAACTGCTGTGCCGATACATGGCCTACTGGCTCGACACTCTTAAATTTAAAGATTTCTGGGGGGTTTGGCTAACAGCATTTCGTCGCTTTGGACAGTCTTTATACAAATGCATAGAAGAATTACAGCCGTAACATTTCTTCAAAGTTTTTCTTTTATCCTCCATATCTGGATTAGCGCGGTACGTTTTCCTGGTCACTCGGACTTTTCCCTGAGGGGAGAACTCGCTAACTCTATAAATGGGTCTTACAGGGTTGTTTTCCCTGTTTCTTAAATTCCGATTCTCTGTCATACGAATGCATTCCTCCTGCATCGCAGCAGTCACTGCTTCCTGTAGGCTTTTTGGTCTAGTGTGCTTCACAGCTAAGCGGAAATCATCATCATGATTACAGTTGTCCATAAAAGTTTTAAGACTAGCTTCTTCCACATAGTCTCGATTTCCAGGGTGAGCTCTTCTATACAAATCAGCTATAGCTTGCCCAAAATCTCGGAACGATTCTGTCGGGAGCTTTCTTCGCATTTTTGCCTCAACGATGTAGCTCTCCTTCATCTCAGTATGTCCGAATTTGTTGTCCATTTGTAGTTTAAGGTGGCTATAGTCCCGGAAAATATTATCTGGTAATCCATATGCGAATGCTTCCGCTTGTCCACGGAATGTAGTAATAAGAACTCTTCGTCTCATGTCAATGGACCAATTATTTAACGCAGCAATATTCTCAAAATATCTCACAAATTCACTCCACACCTCTGTTCCTTCTCCTTTGAATGTGCATTTGACCTGAATGTTTAATCCCCGTCCTGGCAATCCGACTTCCTCATTGTAACTTCCGGCCTCCTGATCTGGTGCTCTATCAGTTGAAATATTCCGCACAGTGCTAGTTATCTGTCCACCATTACGCGTAGTCCTCTTCTGAGTAGATTGACACATTTTCCAAACAACGGCACACACAATCAAGCCTCATAATAATATTCCAATGTTTCCCAGTGCCTCATGTGTCAAGCGTGACAGTAAGTTTTGAGGAATGTAGCGAAACACTCCTAACACAGTCAAAACGAGGGTAAGTATTCCACTTATCCAAATTGTTATCCCTGAATACCACGCACTCTCATTCTGCGCTTCCGTGCAGTTCTCTCCATTCACAATTCTATTCTGTGTTGATTCCGTATAGGCAGCAATCGGAGATGGTAATTCACTTTCAAAATCCTGTAATAGATTCCGCCTCACAGAAGTTCTTGGTCTTGGAGTAGTTTGTGAAAAACTACTAGGCGAAGTAAAAGTTATATATCCATATCCGCTGGCGAATGTGTAGTGCGATCACCGCCTTGAAACATTTTTAAGAAAAGAGCACAGTGCGTCAAAAGCACAAAAATCACAAAGGGATCCAGTTTCATAATTCACAGAAATCATAGATTATTCATCCTAATCCGGCATGCACAAGACGGGCACTTGTAAAGTCTCTTCACAGTTTTTCCATTATCCAGAATATGTTGATTTTCACTTTTCAGAAACATATTAAAACAATTCGGACACTCTTTGCGTAAAAAGTAATTCTCAATTCGCACTAGTACTAATTTCCCAGAGTCATCATAGTCATAAATATGTGCCAGTCTTTTGGGTGAAGTATTTCTGAAATCCATAATTAGTACACACACACACATAAAAATAATAATCCGAGCAGTATCACTATATTCCGTTTTCCTTCCAAACACTAGCAACTATTGATATGGCCACAATTTACGCATCGGTAATTAAACACAGAAAGTTCACAGTTTTCACAACACATAAACACTTTTTCTTTGGCCTGACTCCGTGGAAACTCGTTTCTGCATTTTTCACACACAAGTTTGTAGTTCTCCAGATCAACTATAGACTTCCGATTTCCAGATCCGTTCTTAAAAATCGTATAACACGTAATGAACGAAATCCTATCCATCCTCATTGGTAGAAATCACATAATAAATAAATGTCACAGAAAAATAAAAAAAATCACCGGAATAATATCCAACTGGAATAAAATCCAACCAAGCCGCCACCAGTTGTAGCGCCGTCGAGCGGTAAACGGCTCTATTTAAATAATCCAATTATGAGATAACTCCAGTTTTATTAATAATCCATGTAACTTTAATTCTCCAACCTCTAAAGCATAAGGTTAAATGAAACGCAAAGTAAAATTATTTACAGTTTATTTACATCACAAATAAATCCAAGTTCAACACATAATAAATCACTGGCCGGACTGCACTTTTGCCTACATGTATATCCCGTAATAGAATTAATAAGACTGACCGCGCCTAAGCTTTTACTCGACCTATATATATTTTTACATAATATGCATTGCTCATGAGGAGCAATCTTTTTTAACGGGGTCAGTTATGTAACTACATTTCTCGCCCGGAGCAATGACATGTAAACAAACATTGCGTAACAATAAAACATGATACTATAAGATACCGTTACAAAAGGATTAAAAAAAACGGATTTTAAAGTACTGGAATATTTTGAAAGCACACCCAAAGAATCTATTCAAATCGGAACCCATCATTGCGTATAGTAAGTATAAAAACATCGGAGATCTATTGATAAAATCAAGTTTACAATAAACATGGAATGTCGTTATTGGGGCCCCTGATGAGGCATAATCCGTCGCCAAAACACTCTACTACTACCATTATAACTATCATTTTAATCATAACAATATCACCCTATTTTATTCAATGTGGTTTAGAGTGTCGGGTCCCAATAACTCATTATCAAGTCTGGTTGATTGATTTCGTTTATGGAATTAAGAACACGGAAAGATAGAAATGGAAATTTTTGAGAGAGAAAAACAATTGTTGACATAGATGGAGATTTTGAGCAGACAAAGGAAATTGTATAAAAAAACAATTGTGTATCCATATGCTGTGATTAGGATTCAATGCATTACTGCTGTATTTAAACTTTTTAACTCAGTTTAAGTTTACCAACTCTAATACTTCTACATATGTTACTTTACCTAGTCTGTATCCATTCGATAGATTCTCCTGCTCAGCAATTTTCTTGGCAGTCCCTAATAGGTGTCCTAAAGGCTGAAATAAGAAATTTCAATTTCAATCAGACAAAATATAATGAGAAATCAACACTTGTGCAATAAAATGAATTCACGACCTTGAAGTTAAGGTTACATTTAAGTTTTAAGATTTTAGGTTTGGTCATCAATTTGAATAAGAACTTGCATATTACACAAATGTGTTACCTTTAAAAAGATCTTTCTCAATATGACCATAAAGTTCAATCTACTTTTCAAAAAACTGTAACCTAGATCACAACATTTAAATGAGAAGAGATATGGCTTCTATATTTGATTTCAGAGATGTATGACCTGCGACAAGATCTTTCTAAATTTTTACCCCATGACATTGACCTTAAAGTTTGACATTCTTTAAATGTGCCCAGATCTATAGATCCAAGGCATATTTTTTTCCTGTCTGTTTGTCGATTTGTCTGTTTATCTGTCTGTGTCAACTTTAACCTTCACCATAACTTTTGAACCATAAGAGATAGAGACTTCATATTTGGTATGTATACTCTCTAATAAAGCTCTTTCAAGTGACATCAAGAGCAAGGACCTTGTGTCCTTGACTGTGACCAATATGCTTAAAATAGCTTTTTCGAATTTTCACCATAACTTTTGAACTATGAAAGATAGATATTATTTGGTAAGCATCCACTAATTAAGTACTTTCGAATGACACCAAGGTCAATGACCTTGACTGTTACTTATATGCAAAAATTAGCTCTTTTAACCTTTGTTGCTGTTGGGCACATAGTGTTTCACAAACACATTTTGTTTAAAATGATATCTTTACTAATATCTGTTAAAAAAAGAAGAGGTATGGCTTTCAAATTTGACAGTATTGCCTGTAACATGATGTTCCCAGGAATGCTATAATTTTTTACCCCTTGATCATTACCTTCATGTTTGACCTAATTTTAAGAACTTTCAATTTTGGAGATTACTTTTGCATGGCATATTTGAAAAGGCTTACATATTTGAAGCAATATGCAAAAAATCATGGCATATCCCATCAATATCCATCAAGACACCATAAGGGGGATCTGCTCATTACTTTTAAAAATCCACTGGATGCTTAAAAGACGCTTGTTCAGTCACACATGACAGTCCTTATAAAATGATCATGGTGTCATAAGAGAAGTAAATTATTACTCATAATTGTAATAGAATTGTCTTATGTACGAATTATCTAATTTTTATGTTCTGGAACTCTCCTGGTTGGAGAGATAATAAATGAGTAATCAGCGTGGCTGCTTGGTTGTTACATCTATTACATGGTGTCAGAAAGCTGGGGAAATCGCCTAAAGAGAACGTCATCGACGCTTGAAAATATCGAAAACACGTCCATAACATTTGGGGATCTTTATTTACAGGAACGTCATGTCTACACAGTCGCTTAGAACTTTGCCAGAATTTAATCCTAGTGCCCCAACACGACGGCACAGGAATGGGATGCTTATAAGCGTTCATTTTTGATACATCTTGACGCGCTTGGTCTTGATGATAAACCGGGAAAACGCAAGGTAGGAGTTTTATTAGCTAACATGGGATGTGAGGCGATCAAGATTTACGATTCATTTACATGGGCACCGGAAGTTGAAGCTGATGAACAGGCGGGTATTCAGGCTGTTCCGGCGGAAAACAAGCATGATTTAACCACAGTTTTTCGAAAGTTTGACAGACATTACGGTGAACATAATTACAGAAACATTAAAAGACAGGAATTTCTGAACACTAAACGAGGCAATAAAAACATCTGAACTCAAGAAAAAGGCAGAGTTCTGTGAGTATGGAGATCAGCGTGAAGGATTTATTTGTGACATGATCATAAATGGTGTGAATGACAGAAAGTGTACAGAAAAACTTATGGAAATTTTGGCAGCAGGACTGACTTTGGAGAAAGTTATTCAGACATGCAGACAAGTGGAACTCACGAAAGCTCATCTTGATACACTCACAGAAAATCCGACAGTCAACTATGCTAGCACCTCCAAGCCAAAGCAGAAATCTGGATATCAAGGGAAGTACCCCTATTGTGAAAAGTGCACGAAGCATCATGCTTTTCGACAGTGCCCAGCATTCAACAAACCTTGTAATGAGTGTGGCTTAAAGGGACACTTTAAAGCATCACCACTGTGTAAAGGACGTCCTCGTCAATATCAACAAAATCGAGGAAATTCACGCCGTGGACATGGTTGGAGATCTGGACGTGGCCGTGAAACTAGCAGACCCCCACAACGTCATAGTGTGCACTATTCTGCTTGTCAGGAACCAGATCCGGATGTCTTTGACATTTTTGATCAGAGCATGGTACAGCAGTGCTACACCGCATTTATGGAGGAATCATTTGAAAGTGTTCATACAGTGTCTAGTGCTGATGGTGATTGGACTGTTACTTTTGAGGTACAAGGATCACCGTTTCCATTGGAATTGGAAATCGACAGTGGAGCGAGATGTAACATAATTTCCAAGGCAATAGCTCAACAATTTACCTCGATTGCTTCCGTTCATGAAAGTGGCACAGTTATTAATGGTGTGTATGGCAACCCGACAAAAGTGTATGGTGAAATAACATTACCTTGTAAATATGGAACAATGTTGCGAAATGTAACCTTCAAGATTATGGACTCACCAAAACTTAAAAACATCAGCCTGTTAGGGAGACCTGACTGTCTACACTTTGGTCTGACTATGCGAGTGAACACAGTGAACAGTGTTAGTATATCCACAAATGAGCTTATTCAAGAATACTCGGATGTGGTCGGAGACAGTATTGGCTGCTTACCAGGGGAATATGACATCAAAGTGGATGATACAGTGGAACCTGTTATTCATGCTCCAAGACCGTTACCAGTGGCAATGCGTGATGACGTGAAAAAAAGAACTCGACCATCTAGTGAAGTGTAACATCATTGCACCTGTAACAGAGCCAACCAGTTGGGTGAGCAGCATGGTATGTGTCCGCAAGAAGAATGGACGAGTTAGAATATGCTTAGATCCTACTGATCTGAACAAAGCAGTGCTACGTGAACATTTCCCTATGAACACTATAGAAGATATAGTCACCAGAGTGCATGGAAGCCAGATATTTTCTACATTGGATGCAAACATGGGATACTTCCAGATCAAACTCTCCAAGAAGAGTTCACTTCTTACTACGTTTAACACGCCTTTTGGCCGTTATCGTTACCTACGCATGCCGATGGGCCTCAAGTGTGCAGCAGAAGTATTTCAACGTGAAATGATCAACCACTTTGGGAGTATAGATGGAGTCGAAGTGGTTATGGACGACATCCTGATACATGGCCGTGATGAACATGAGCACAACAGCCGTTCCGTATTGTACTTGAACGTGCCAAGTCCATCAACTTGAAACTGAATTCAATATATCATGTACCTATTTGGGTTCCAAATTTTCTCTGTCCATTACCATCAGGGACGTGTGTGAGGATGATATGCATCTATAAAACCATGCTGAAACCTTTATCAACTTGTAAAAATTAAGTTGCCATTTCCACTTGTTTTACATTTTATTCAGATTAGGCGAAGGGTTCATTGCTTTGATTTCTTTCCGTTTTATTTTGCATCATAAACAGATAAAAAAAAAAGCTCCTATTGTCTAAGCTTCGTCACCCGTAGTCAGAGGTTGGTTGATTTAGTTTTGTATAAATGTAAAAAAAAATTGTCTCTTGTTACTGAGGACTTCATCATGTCATCAGCTATTTTGATAAAATCAGAAATGGATATAAGCAAAATATTTCTAATGATTTAATTCTAATAACCTGATAATCCTAGATTCCTGTGACTGTGTGATGCTATCCCCTGCTTTAATATTAACATTGTGACATGTACACATTAATAACCTGATAACTTCACAATGTCAATGCATTTATCATGCAATCAGGGATTGTATGAACTGTTAAAAATGTCAAATCTTCAAAATGTTTTACTAATTACAGTCTGTACTCTCCTTCCAGTTCCAGGGTTACTTGTCCTGTTTGTTTAAAATATATTAGTCTGATTGACAAAAGTATTGCTTAAAAAAAAAATATTAATTTCAAGTTTGCTAAAGCAGGTCCAGCACAATCTCTTGATTGAGCTATAGCTTTAAAAAGCTTAACTTGAAATATTTCATTGTTAATTTGAACTAAATATTTACCAAATGCAATTTAATTTTTTATAAATAAAATTTAGTTGAAACTAGTTATCAAAATCGGGGTGTTAATAATCTTTAATGCATTGAATCATTGGTGTGACCGGTTGGGGGAGCAGGGGATGCTCACTCCTCCATGGCACCTGATCCCACCTCTGATGTTTCGGAGGTCCGTGTTTGCTCTGTTTATCATATTTTTAAATATGATAGAAAAATTATGAAGCATCCATTTATATGACACCTAATTTAGGGAGGTATTTTTTTTCCTGGTAAACTGTAAATTGTTTTAATTCTTCAACTTTTGGTTTCACATAAGCAAAATTGTTATTAATGCTTACATATATATTGTGTTTATGAAAAGTGTGATACTTTAAATTCTTACATGTGATAGAGAATCCTGTTCATTGTCTAAATTGGAGATATCTTTGCTGTAACTTTTCAGACAGCTGCAAAGTCCTGCATAAAAAAATCCATATTTATGAACAACTGCTTATTTTTTTATTGGTATGTTTAAACAATAAACAAACATAATCAATATTCCACTTAATTATATACTGTAAATCACTTTTTATTCGCGAGAACTTTATTTTCGCGTAATTATGTGAGACGGTAAGCTCGCGGAAATTTCTTTCTCATGTATAATAGAATTCCTTAAGATATTACATAGAGCAATGACCACAATCCATGAAAATTTAGTCTCGCTAATCAAGAGTCAATGACTATCTCGCGAAAATAAGGTGTCGCGAAAATTAAGTGATCTACAGTATATATGTAATGCCCATCCAAAGAGTGATTTTACTTTTCCTCAAGTGAAATTTAAAAAAAAAATTAAACAGATCTTGAACATGTTGAAATGATAAACAGTCACCTGAATCTTGAAATAATAAATTATTCAATTCTTAATATATAAACAAAATTCTCTACTTAATCATTATGAATGAATTTTATGCCTCCTTTTTGGGAGGAGTGTAACTGTACATGTATATCCCCCCACCCCACTACCCCATTTTTTGTTTGGTTTGCTTTGTGTGTAGTTATTATGAAATATCACAATTATGTGATTTAAAATAGGCCTAGTCAGTAGTTCCAAACTTCAACACATACATTAAATGCTACTAGAAAATATTGCATGTTTATTTATATAGGGCAGCTGTAGGGCCTAGGATTTTTTTTATGTTACTGTTTATATCAGTGTTATACTGTTATATATCGTCTCGTATCCCGTTTTCGACCGTATTGTATTTTCGACCTATTTTTTTCCGATCTGCTTCCCGTGCAGATACCGCGCGGTAAAACATTAAGACCGCGGAACATTAACTGGCAAAATTGGAAATACATAGCTTACGTCATTTCTATCTGTTACAATCAAAACATTCACTGATAGAGAGCGTTATGGGCGGGTACAATTCGACGCGGACGTTTGGAAAACATCGGATTGAAATTGCAGATCGAAATTCATTTTCAATCCACCTGAACTGTTTTCAAAGCTAAGAGTGAATATATGATCCAAAAATCAACTAATTTCAACTCCCGAATACATATTGTTTAAAGTTCATTTTAATACGAGTTTTAACTTATAATTTTAGGGACTCGAAAGATGATATAAGACAAAGATTATTTTTCAGGAGATATTTGATTCTAAGCTGGGGGGGGGGGAAATTGTCGAGTCAGGTCATGACTTACATGTAATGTTTACATGACAACAGATTTTATTTCTAGGATTATTAGAGTGCATGAGTTTTATACTGATTCTCACTGAAAAATGTTGGACAACTTTATTTAAAATTGTTAAGCCCCCTCCCCTAAAACAAACGTATATTTACCAAGCAGAAATGAAATATTTGTCCCTTAATATTTTTTTAGAACACTGGACAAAAAATTCAAACTGTACCAAAATTGAAATTATTTGTTTTCTGGGTAAGTCAGTAACACTGTGGCTTCTAGCGTAGTTGAGGTGGATTGAAAATGAATTTCAAATTATAATTTCAATCCAATGTTTTCTTATGTCTTTCTTAACAAACTTACTATAATTACCCTGTGTTGGCGTTTATTGGATCAAAATTTTAAGTTTTTACTTCAATTTTTAAGTCGTTACTTTTTTTAGCAGTATAGACTTCTGTACACAAGTGAACTTATTAGTAAAATGATTTGATCCTTTAGGCGCTACTTGCAAGAAAACTTTTTTTCATACATAAGTAAGCTTGTATGTTCCTTTTTTATACCCCGTCTTTTTATGAGGCATTTTTTAAACAGTTACTGAAAATAGTACATTTTGGTTTTGGACTCAGTTGATGTTTTTTTGATGAATATTGTAAAATAAACATATATTACAACGTTTTTCTTTGTCTTTTAAAACATTGAATGCATGGAAAAAATCAGATATAAATTTATTTCAAATCATTCTGAAATCTAAATAATTTTTCTGCCTCCATAAACAATTTCTTTCAAAAAATACAATTACAATCAATATCTGATGTCATCATTTAATTATGAACACAAAAATTAACAGGAACTGTCAAACAGTAAACTGGTAAAACCGTATTGTCAGATTCAGTACGTATAGCGTTTTTTTTGGTGGGACACAAAGTTCCTTACTGCCAGCTCTCTTCATGGTCGCGGTAGTGGTAGCCCTTGGTGTAAATGAGGGAAATTCCACGTTATGATTCTCAAGGATTTTTTGCATCGGGTTTCTTGGCCCACGAGACATCAGTTGGTCTGTATGTTTCCCATTAAAGTCGTCAATGATGCTCTTGAAATGTTTCGCAGCCTCTTTAAGGTTTTCTGGGACTTTTCCCTTGTAATGTTTCTCCAGAATGTAAACATCATTGTTGATCATAGTTTGACGTAAAGCACGTCCCGCCGTTGTTGAAAATGTATACTTGTCAACATTGGTATTTATTAATGTCGACATTATTCTGTACTTAAAGGATGTTTGAGTTTCTGTTATCGCTATTTTCTTGTTTGCAATATCTCTTTCAATTTTTTGGATTTCGTTTTTTCGTTTTCGTTTTTTTCTCGTTGGGGTGTTTATCGACATCACTGCAGCTTTCAGGTCCCTGACAATCACCCCACGGACATCGTCTTCTAGAATGACCATCTCTTAAGTGACATTTACTGCACTGCGGAATAGTTTTATCAATGGTAACCGATTCAGAACAATATCGTCTTTTTAGGTCCGCCAAGTACGTTTTAGCACTTTCCAGTTCAACCCTTTTTATCTTAAGATTCTCTTCTAAATCTCTCATCATAAGTTCAGTTGGGGATTTATACTCAAAATCACTCCATGGCGTACTAGCGCTAACGCTACCATTACCTTCGTTTTCGTCCCATTCGCAATCTGTTGAATTGTTACCATCAAAATAAAGCTTTTGAGGAGGAAGTCGACGTGTCTCCTGGAAATTTTCGAGTCCTTTCTTGCTGTTAGGAGTCTGCAGTTTTGCAACTGCATTCAGAATCATGCGCTGGTGCAGATCACTTGGGAAAGTTTTGAATTTTTTGAAGTCCGATTGACATAAAAACTTCACGCAATTACTGTTTATGTAATCTAAACTCTCGAAATCTTCCTGGTATTTCAAAAGGGAAGTATCGATCCCATGGAGCCATGCACGTATACTTAACACTCGTGTTTCCATCTTGAACAATAGATGCATGTGAAGATTTCTGACGCCGGCGGGATAACTTAACTAAGAATTGCGCCTTGTTCAGCGCGGACGTCTGAGAAAACATAATATTGTCAAAAAAAATTGTTAACAGACCCCCCCCCCTATCCATGTGAAAATTTTGTCGACAAGTACTTGCAATTTGAATAACACATTCAAACACCCAGTACACTTATAAAAAAGACAAAGGTCATCTGCGTTTATTTCTTGAATTGCATTTCCAACGGCAACTTTGAGATTATTTTGTACTAAATCATGGTAACGTTGTTGTTTCAACAGTAATTTCAGTTTATTAAAACACCTTTCTGCAGGATTCAAATCTGGAGAGTAAGTTGGCAGAAAGAAATATGTTACTCCCATTCGATTAAAAAACCTCGTAAGCTCAATCTCTGCCTGATATTTGTGTATGACACAATTGTCTACGATGATAACATCACCAGGTTCAATCGCTGGAACACCATTAGGCGTGAAAGTTTCTGCAGCTTCAGCCCAGAAATTAAGAAATACTTGGGCATTTGAAGGTCCCTCGACAAAATTGAAATAAGCAGGTCCTTCTAATGAAACAAACAAATTGAGAGTAATATTAGCATTCGGAATAAATCTCCCTAGCTCTATTGCCCTCTCATTATATTTACTATGTCCATAATATCGATGAGCAACTGTTGTTTTAAACCCACTTTCATCGAAAACCTTTCTCGGGTTAAGTTGACTCACAATATCTATGTATGTTTGTGTATATTGCATATTTTCAACGGTAAAGCGCTCCTTTGCCATCCGCGTGATTTTTTTAAACGTGAATCTTCCGGATGGAAGATACTTAATCACTGCATTGGATATATCTTTTTCCGTAACATCAGGAGTGGGACTAAACTGTTTTAGCTTTTCTACTATCTCTTTGTAGGCAGTAGTCGGTTTTTCTCTCAGACACGCTTCAATAAAAACCACATCATGCTCACTAAGTTTTCTTGGTTTCTTTCCACCACGCACTCCAGGGCAAACGTCCCCACCTTTACAAAAGTTTTTCCATATTCTTTTCACTGTAGAAGGATGTACATTGAAATTGTTTGATACTTTACTTATTTCTCCCCTGGGTATAAATCCAGTCTCAACTCTTGCCCCACTTATTTTTAGACTTGTAATGAGAGATGCCCTGTAATCATCCGACAAAGCTTTGCCTTGATTATATTCTCTGCCTAATTTTGACCTTCTCATGCCTGCTTACATGAATTTCCTGAAAAAAATGTTTTCATTGCTTTCACTTAAGCTTAGGTTATAATTTGAAAATCTGAGGTGGATTGATGTGGACTAAACTACAATATTAATCTCTCGACGCGCGCGGACGGCCGAGAAAACATTGGATTGAAATTCTAGTTTGTTTTCAATCCACCTGAGCTGTTGTGTCACCAAAGTGTGAATATATGATCCAAAAGACACATAAGCTTAATTTCAATTCCAAAATACATGTTGCTTGAAATTTATATTGATATGAGTTTACAGCCTTTAATATAACACTGGTACATGTAAGAGTCTCAGGAGTGATATATTATTATTTAGGAGACGGCCATTTGATTATAGAATGAGGGGGGGGGGGCGGTGAAAAATTGTCGAGTCTGATAGTTTTGTACCAATTTATTTTTAGGATGAAAAGGGCCTTTTTTGTTTTGTCTTTCATGATTTTTTTAAAAACTTTCTGACATTTTCCAAGATCGTTAAGCACCCCCCCCCCCCCTGCACACTTACATACATAAATCATACCATACAGAAATAAAATATTTGTCCCTTCATATATTTCTTTGAAACACTTGACAGAAAATTCTGATTTATATTAACTATCAATTAACTATCTTCAAACTAGACCAAAATTGAAATTATACTGTATTTTGGGTCAATCAGTAATGTGCCTTCTAAAGTAGCTGAGGTGGATTGAAAATGAATTTCGATCTGCAATTTCAATCCGATGTTTTCCAAACGTCCGCGTCGAATTGTACCCGCCCATAACGCTGTCTATCAGTGAATGTTTTGATTGTAACAGATAGAAATGACGTAAGCTGTATATTTCCAATTTTGCCAGTTAATGTTCCGCGGTCTTATTTTCGGTTGCTACACTTGGAAAAATACCTCTGAGGCATACTTGTTGCGAAAATACCCAAAATAATTAATTCAACGGAATTCCCCCCATGGTTTTAGTCCGATGTCAGAAATTCTAGTCTGTTTACTAATGCACATTTTATCTGTTGATTAATCAAAGCCGTAATCGGTTAATTACACAGATTTTTTGATGACATTTTTCCGAAAGAAAATTAAGATCTCTGTCAAAGAGGCGCATGAATATTGAAATGAATGGGTGGATCAAACGAATTTTTTCTTCCTTAAATATGGGCACTTTCGTACAGATTTTTACTGAAAAAATGCAACTTAATTTCATTGATTTTTTCTTTAATGCACAACTACTGACAGATGGGTTCAACCAATGAATAAATGTATTTGCAAACAAAATAGGCAACTTGTTCAATGTTTTTTTGAAAGACTGACAATCATAATTTTCATGGTTTGGAATGTCCAATGGATATTTATAGCCAATACCGATTGGGCGTTGATACTATATTTAGGTCGAAAACACAAGACGCTAATATTTTTGTAAGGAAAACTGCACCCTCTCCATATTATGGCATATAAATAAATTAAACACAAAACTGCAATTTAGGTTATAGACCTACGAGGGCTGTTCGGAAATTATTGAGATATTTACTATAACTCTGTAAAGAGTAGAGATAAATCTAAAAAATCGTCAACATTCTAGAAAGGAAAAATAAAACAAATATGCAAAATTTCTAAGTTATAGGATAATTAGATAAGTCCTGGTTAAATTATAAACATGCATATGTCTATCATCCTGGAGCAGCATCTCTAGCTCATTTTAACGTCACGTCAGCCGGAGATGTTTTCGCATGTGAAACGATCGGAAATTCAGCCTTTGCTTTTTTTTCTTAGTTATATATAATATATAGTATTACAAAAAAAAACTCAAACTTTATCTTTGCTTAAACGATTTAAAAAAAAATTGTGCTGTTGCTTCATCAGTGTTAACGTTTTATTTGTCATATACGCAGGATGACTTTGCATCATGCAGTGCCGATTTACGCAACGCGCGGTTAACGCGGGTCAACGCTATTGATCTTGTTAGGTCAAAATTGATAGTCGTCCGGAGCTTTTAATTTTACTGTGGTTGAATCATTGGTCAGAAAAAATATAAACCAATGAAATAACAGACTTTTAACACGTTTTGCAGTTTTGTTGTTGTTTGATCAGGTTGGTCAGACTAGAAAAGAGTTTTAGATAGTGCTACACAAAATTTTAAGTCTCTCGCTGCTCCGACTTGACGTCAAATTCCATTTTTCGTCATCAGAATTCTTGATTGCGCCAATTTATTTTTTTTTTTTGATGATCTCCGTATTTATGATCAGATTTCTAAGAAACTAATACAGCATGCTGATAAAATAAAATTGAAAAATTTTAAATATAAATTGAATTGTGATCGCCTTTATTAGGGGTCCACCGTGAGTTTGAACGTTGTTGTTACATATTTTTAATATCTGTTTTCGTGACTGCTCCGGGTACCCCTACCATTGACATATTTATCGACCATTAAAGATAAGAAATTAAAAATTTGTAAATTATTGTTTGCTTTTACGAATTCTTGATGTTTGTCGAACGTATATGCGATTTTTCACCGAAAGACGTTCATTAGAAAGAAATATATATAAATTGTCTCAATAATTTCCGAACAGCCCTCGCTATATGCTAACATTTTAAGCCCATATTTTTTTCAGATTCCATAAAGTTTCCAATAAATTAATAAATAACATCTAAATAGGTCGAAAATATAATACGCCGGGATACATGTACATATATCATTTTCGTCAAGGTAAAATTAATTTTCTTTCAGACTGAACAGATATTACAATTAAATTTCTATTTATGTGTGATATTGTGATTTTACGAGGACTGCAAATTTTAAGTCAAACCTAGTCAATGACTGGACATCTAGGGTTATAACAGCTGATTTCTGTCAAATTAACATACCCACCCGACGACAGTTAAACATGATACAGCGAACCAAAATGAATACTGGTGTCCTTTGAATCATATTAATTATGATTACATCATATATATACTTACAAATTAAAGAGTGTTTGCATAATTATTTACCGAAATACACCAATGCGCAGGGTAGCCTAATCAGACACCCCTCCGGGCCCTCACTGTCGGCCGCTGCACTCACGCTCGTCTGGTGACCTCCACTCAACTTTGTAAATGGTGTGTAGATATGTCTCTCTGACAATTGCCGAGTGATATTATTTCTTTTTCTTTTGGATACGGCTTGTACAATCCGCACGAATATCCTACATAATGCCCCTCACCACATTTTAACACTCTTGATTTCCATCGGTTTCCATATTTCGCACACTAGCGTGCCTGGCAACATCACGCCATCTAGCGACAAACGTGTCACATATCCACGAACGATAACCCGATTTCGCCAATATTGCTTGATTTTATTGGGAAAAATCTATCTCTGGTCTAAATTTTCCAAACTTTTTAGAACTGGATTTAATAGTATAGAAAGTGCTTGATTAATATATAATAGCATCTTTACCAAAAAGGTTTGCTGTTTTTTATTATCAAAAGCCCTAAAGATGCATCACTTTGTAAAGATTTGCACTAACAGTTAAAATGCATTTTTTTTTAATTATCGACCCGTAAAATTTAAACAAGGCGGAATATTTCCAATCTGCCGAGTATTTTTCATATACATATCCTGTCTATTTCTTACATGATATATGAAGTGATTTCTTGAACCACGACTTATCACAAAAATTTGATTTTGCCTGATTTTTACGTGGACCTGTACTTAAATCAAATTCTGACTGTCATGCATATTTTAGCAAAGGCACCGGATGCATTGATTGGGCTTAATCCCCCTTTTTTTAAATTTATGACCGGAAAAATTGCATGAAAATGTGTGCATCCCCTTCTCATCACACCCATACATCAATTCATACAATTATTTTTTTCATTTTGGTCGTGTTTTAAAAATTATTTATTAAAAAATATTTTATTAAACTGGGTTTGGACGATTGGATGTTTGAATACACGTATAAAAAATACGTAAAATTAATATATATATATATATATATATATATATATATATATATATATATATATATATATATATATATATATATATATATATATATATATATATATATATATATATATATATATATATATATATATATATATATATATATATATATATCCAAAGTCTCTTTTTGTCAATACAATAAAAAACTTTAAAACACTTTTCGAAATATTTCAACCGTGTTACCGGCCTTCATCAGTCGTGTTTATTTAAATGCATAGCAACTCAACAGTATTATGACGTCACAATGAACATAGAAATTGAGAGGCAACGTCATGCAATAAAATTGCGCCAAAAACATCTGAAGATATTGTGAGAGCAAAAATTGTACTTGTGTATCAAAATTTTTATCATACAGAATAAAATACTAGAATACGGGGTATATTAAAAATATTATTTTAAAGTATATATAAAAGTATATCTGTAAAAATAAGTATCACAATGTCACACAATTGTTCATAAATCCAATTCAAAGACAAAAGTGTTCTCTTTTGTTAATACCAAATGGTATATAAGTGTTCAACTTTTTCTTCCAAAGATTTTCTCTATATTTGCGGTAAATGTCATTCTTATACAGTTTTTCAATGCCTATTATATTATAATCTTCTACTGTATGTACACCTGAATTAAAATGAGTAGCCACAGGATCATTTGTTTCCCTTCTAATTAAAGACAAATTCAAAACATGTCTTTGATATAAACTATCACCAGTTTCTCCCACATACACTATTTTGTCACACTTTTTACAAAAAATTCCATAAACAACATTCCTTGATTTACAATTAATATAATTTTTGACTTGAAAAGTGCATCCGTTATTATCTTCAAACTGGCTGGTTTTCACAACAAATTTACACAAAATACATTTTTTAGCACCACATGGCTCACATAAATTTCCTTTTTTAAAAAATAAATTGTTGTGTTTTTTATACACTAAAATGTCTTTCAAATTTTTGTCTCTTTTATAGGCAACGATTGGGGTCTTTTTGAACGCGAGTTTCAGGCGATCGGAATTTTCAAGAATTTTTTGTCTTTTCTTCAAAATGTTATGAATATTCGGTAATCCTTTTGAATAGGTCAACACAAGGGGAACACTGTCACATCGCGTTTTATTTTTCCTATAATTTAGTAGATCCGAGCGATTGAGTTTGTCAACTTTCGTAAGTTGTTTTTCTACTTCGTTGCTAGAATATCCTCGTTTTCGCAAGTTCTTTTTCACTTTATCACGTTGGCTTTGATAGTTTTCCTCTGTGGAGCAAATACGACGTGCTCTAAGACCAAGGCCGCACGGAATTGAACTTTTTGTAGATTCGGGATGGCTGGAGGTTTTGTTAAGGTACATATGTTTGTCAGTTGGTTTGCTGTAAAGATCTGTTGTGAGAAATCCGTTATCCAGAGAAATAGAAACATCAAGGAAGTCTATTTTTGTTTTTGAAAAACGCAGGTCAAGCTGAATGTTGGGGTGAATATTATTTGCAGTCATATGGAAATCATGTAGTTCTTCTTCTGTCCCCGTCCAGATCCCAAAAATGTCGTCAATGTATCTTAGATAAAAAAGAGGTTGTTGTTTACAAATCGCCAAAAGAATATTTTCCCATTCCCCCATGTATACACATGCATGGTTTCGTCCCAGTTTGGATCCTATAGCAGTACCTTCGGTTTGGATATAATGTTTATTTTTGAAACTAAAATTATTGTTATCCAGGACAGCATCCATCATCTCTAGAATACTGTCAGTATCTACTTCTTTTTTCTGTCGTTCTTATATATATATATATATATATATATATATATATATATATATATATATATATATATATATATATATATATATATATATATATATATATATATATATATCAGTTGATTTGATATCAAGAGCAATGCTCTACGTATGGACAATTTCTAAAATGAGTTAAATGATTGACAAGCAAGTTGATGAAACAGAAATATCAGCAGTCTCGTTTAAAGTCATCATGTCGTTAGTTCTATGGTTGACATAATAACTTTGTCAGCAAATACAATTCATCATTGAGTCAAATGAATACTGACTTTTTTCCTAACAATTGTTAGTCCATTAATACAACAGATTTTTCCGTTATTTCCTGATCACGACAAGGAGCACATGGCGAGTGAGACCGGTCGGTAGGGGATGCTCACTTCTTCATGGCACCTGATCCCACGTCTGATGTTTCGGGTGTTCGTTTTTGCTCTGCTCTTATGTTGTATAGTGTCATGGACGTTTAGATTGTATACTGCTCCATATCCTTTTTACAATTGACTTGGTATAAGTAATCGATCTCCTTCACGTGTCAGACTTCAATAGTAAGTTGAGATTTCGTCGAAAAATCAACAGGGGTGTGGTTAATACATATACATGTGTGTCAAACTGAATTTGTTATTTGGCAAGTGAATTGCTATTTGGTAATTTGACACTGGTAAACAAAAATTAAATCCAATTTATGTCTTAGAAAAATTATTTCAGACTATTTCACTATCGTGTATTTTTATCCCATGTTCATAACTGAATGAAAATGACCCTACCGAGAAAAGACATTTCTATGATTACTGAAACAAGAGGAAAATATTTTATACAAAGTCTGTAAATTTACAAGTCTAAAAAAATACATGTACACAATCACGATTCATGACTATGCTTGTCATGAAATATCATAATCTTAGCTTATTTATGTCATTCTGAATACTTTTATTCATTATCCTCTCTTTGAACTTGTTGGGGAGTTATATTACGTTAAAAAAGTGGATCTTATCTAAGAAAAACAGGAAAACAGCCAAAACTTGATAAAATTCATGCTATATTGATTTAATTTGACTTAAGTTTACTATGAAATCGCTGTTTATGATCTTTTAAACTTTAGATATAGCAAAATCATACATTCTTTGATCACGACATTTACGGTCCCATCTTCCGCAGTTCGAGTTGCGCGGTGGGTTCAAAATCGCAAGGTTCATTTATCCTTAAGAATTAGTAGGGCTATGTTTATCAAATCAGTACTTTGCGTCCCTGAATAAATGATAAAAAATACAGAGTCTATGGTTCAAACATTTACAATTTCTTCTCGCTTTTGTTTGTTTGTTTTTATATTGCTTAAGGTCCCTCTCGAGAATTTCTCAATATACTGTAAGTTATCTAATTTGGAGTATACGATATTTGGCGGAAATTCATTTTCTAGCAAGGTAGCGTAGATTGAATTAAGCGCTGTCTGAATTTGCTAGTGCGAAAAGTTAATATACAAAACAGTTAATATACATGACAGAAAATCGCTAAATAGAATACACCGCTAATTGCAATACGTTTACAGTAGATAGACGCTTCCACTTTCCAATGGAGAGCTGTATATTTTGTCATATACTCGGCACTTACAGTACCGACCAGACCCAACCTGACACCAAAGCAGTCCCCGGGACTGCTTTTGGACCGCTCTGGGACTGCTCTGGGACCGATATGGGACTGCTCTGGTACTTGTCTAAAAAGCAGACCCAGCAGTCCCAGCTGTCCCTGGGACTGCTTTCTGGGACTGATTTGTTGACTCATGTGTAAAAAGGGTTCTGAGTGACATGATAGCTCCGCTCCCTTATGTATTCTGAATTTGCAGGCTTCCTGATGTTTTGGTTACTTGCAGCTGAGAGGAGATTAAACTGTTTAAACCTCAAATAAAACTTAACAATTAAATTTATTTTATTAAATGACTATGAAAGTAAAGAAGAAGGTATGGTTTCCATACAAATTTTGCCCTGTGATTTTCTAAAATATGAAACTGATGTAAAAGTTGAAAACTCATGCTTTTTAAATAATTGAAATTCAATGCAGAAAAATCATACAAGTCATTTTTCTCACATGTATTTTTAAATGCTAATTATGACGTCATAAACCTGTGAATTTTCCCGTATTTTCTTAAAAAGTTGCAGAAGACACCAATTTTCAATGGAATTTTCTTTCAGATAACATTGTCCACAGGCATCGCCCACAAAGATCTTGAGATATGTAATTTGTTATTGAATTTTGCACAAAATATCAAAAAATTAACGTGGGCGACGGCTGTGGACACTGTTTTCTAAAGGAAAATTACCCTTGAAATGTGCCATTTTGAGGCTTTTTCTGTTGAAAATAGAGAAATGCTTCACATTTATGACGTCATATTTGCAGAATGGTAAACCTTCATGCCATATTCTTTCCTGATTTATCACAGTCATTTATTTAACTATAATATTTAAGCCAGTTTTAAAACTTTTTGATGTCATCACATTTTTAGGGCGCAATAAAGCTAAAACCATACCTTCTTCTTATGCTATCATTATTCCGTAATATTAACATTGTGAATAATCATTGGGAAATAAATTATTGATTCACCGGTAATTTAGAATTATAAACAATTTAATAAAAGAGTACATTTATTTTAAAAATACCGGGAATTGATTTATTTCCTTTTTGTTTTGCTTGTGTTTACCTGGCCGATCAATGTATATAAATTGGTATCAAAACCCGTATTAATACTTAGTATTAATGCCTTTGGGCAAAAAATCAATGTTGTTTGGGATGCATGTAAGTATCAGCGTTACACATCACAGAACATGTTGGTCAGCAATGACCCTAATTTCTGTATAGAAAAACAAATATGGGAACCAGTATCTATCACAAAAAATAAAGCAACTGAATTAATAATTTACCCTATATTTATAATTTAATATTTATGTTTAGTGTAATTCATAAATGTAGGTGTGAAAGCATTCTTACCTAAAAAATATTATTTCAATTTGTTTCTATGCGCGTGCCCTTAATAAATGACTTCGCCTACATGCATTCCTGGCATACTACCAAGAATCGATTTCTACTGCCTTATATAGTTCTATTGTTTATTGGAAATTTCTTTCTGAGTAAGCTCCGCCCATTAAATTAATAAACCCCGCCCACTGTGACTGCTGGATCTGCTTTTTGGGACCGCTGGAACTGCTCTCAGCTGGGACCATGGGGACTGCTGGGACTACTGTGGGACTTCTTTAGCACTCCCAGAAAGTAGTCCGCGGGACTGCTCTGTGTAAGGTTGGGTATGTTCGGTATTGTACGGCACTGTACGGCCATTGAGCAGTGAGTGATCGTGCCAGTAACTACTGCGTCATGGAACATTGGTTTTTAAGGTTTCATCCAAAGGACAAGCTTATACCCACAGTGCGGTTCGAACCAAAGATGTAAGGATCAACTACTTCCTTAGCTACTGTAGAGCAGACGCTCTTACCACTTTACAATGCGGGGGACATTTTTCATTGGTAATTTTCTTTCTGAAAGGAGTTGGATGAAGAAACGCCGAGCTTGATATTTTCTTCACTCTAAAAGCTTACTGCTATGGCCTCTTAAATCATCGTTTACTCTTAAACTGCCAATAAGCAATATTTTCCTAATTCTTGGCATTAGCATAGCCCATCCATTAAAAAGTACAAAATTCACAATTGCCAAGTATTCAAACCAAATACTGGGCCATATTGGTCAAGTTATACATTTTACTATATGTATACAGTTTCTCAACTGATTTTCATTTCAAAAACTTCTATGAAATAAACTGCATGACTATTATTATTAATTTTGAATCTAGAGTTTTTTTTCATGTTAACTTTCCAGAGAGGGTTACGATGCTCAGGTTACCGATTTAGCCGTTTGAAGGAGGTTTCAATACTTGGGGGTCCATAGGTAGCATGTGAGAGGCATCATACACGATAGATAGAGTCATAAACTTTTATCAAATTGTGCACCTTAAACTGATAACACAGGTATTTTTAAACAAGGTGAGGGTTATCTAAGGACGCCATGAAAGAACTGGAAAGAAATCACAAAAAAAGAATTGCGATGATAAACAAAAGAACAACATTAGACAAAGGCAGTGAGATATCATTAACGTGAGGTAAGATGTATGTGATAAGATTATGATTTTTAAAAAGTATTCCTTAAGATAACAGACATCTAGTTTTGTTTTTACATACTTTTTAATTCACATAGACCATAGGGGATACCAGAGGAATATAAGATGAAGTTGTTAATTAAACCACTACTACTTTTTTAATAAAAAAAAAGCATTGCCCCTGTAAAGTTTTCTTTCCACAGTTCTGTACATCACTCTTCCTGGATTACCCAATGCATATCGATTATTTCTATTTAAACCTTATATCTTTTTTTCGTGTATAGAATTATGACTCTTAAAAGTCGGTGTGTTTTAGCGGTATGAATCGATTTTTTTAGACATTACAATGAATCGTTATATCATTAAGTTCCAAACACCCTCTTTCCAGGAATATAGCATGTTGTAAATTATAAGTTTACCAGGTGGGGTAAATGCAAAGGATCATGACTCTTTATAAGGCCATTTTATGACCTTTGATGAGTTCACTTTAAAGATGATTCAACATTAATTTGATCAGTCTACATATGTATCATTTGATTTTTGTGTTTATTTTTTCGACATTGATCACCCTTATCTTGTGTTATAGGGATAAAATACGGCGATCAAATAAAAAAACCCAGGGTAGGTCTATTTAAATAGCGTTTATATGCGCTCCTGATTTTTATTGATTGAGTTGTCTTCTTTATTCATATAGAAAGCTTATCATATTTAAAAATGTATGCATTGTATATAAAACGCTACATTAAAGGATCACATTATTTGTTTTTGAACATTAAAGTGTTGCAGTGATTTTGTTGAAATTAAATGAAAATCTTAACATACTGCACACAGTGTGATGCAAATAACTTAATACTACCAAAAATAACTGTAAAATATACTATATTTTGATGACATACTTTTATTAAGGGAAGGAAGGAAATTACGTCATAATCTCTGATAAAATATATACAAAACCAGATTGAATCCACTGTATAGTATTAAAAAAAATGATTGTTTGTTTTCGTTCACCATAAAAATATATATAAAAATATTTTTTTCAAAAATTCTCACTTTCTTGCAAATATTATCAATTTACGGAATAGATTGATCCACTCTTCTGTTTCCCTACACTGCGCGTCCAACAAGTCGAGCCCAGTGGGGATCCGGGTTAAAATAGGTCCCCAGTACCCCCTTGCTTGTCGTAAAAGGCGACTGAATGGGGCGGTCCTTCGGATGAGACCGTATAAACCGAGGCCCCATGTCACAGCAGGTGTGGCACGATAAAGATCCCTCCCTGCTCAAAGACCGTAAGTGCCGAGCATAGGCCTAAATTTGCAGCCCTTCACCGGCGATGATGACGTCTCCATATCAGTGAAATATTCTGGAGAGGGACGTTAAACACTATACAATCAATCAATCAATCAATCCATCAAGTCGCTGGCGTCATAGTGGATCTCTTAGTACAGTAGGATTATACACGGGAAAACACGGGTAGTTAATATCATGAAAACGGATCATGATCAGTACATTGTAGGGTATTTTGTGAATTACTGAACTCTGAAAATATTTCTAAATGGTTGTTGACGGAAATATTTATTCGTTATGTCTTATTTCGCTTATTTCGTAAATATGTGACATCATATTTCCGTACTCTAAAATGTAAACATGACACGTTTTTCTCATGCTCATGTCTTGTTTAACTATGCCCTGTGCATTATTTAGCCCAGCTTCAGCAACCGATATTTTTACAGTAAATCAAGATCATAGCAAACTTGCATTTCGACGTTAATTTTCAAATATTGAATGATACGATTTTTTGCAAATTAATTTTTTTGGTGAGTAATGGGCACAGAATTATGGAGAATCAAAACTTCACTAAGACACTGTAGACTTTCGTATTTGTCATTCAATATCTCAAAAAGATAAGTCTAGAAACCTATTGATATATTTGCTTTCCGGTATGTGGGACATACTAAATTAGAGATATACAAAATGTGAAAAAAAAAATTGAACGACAGGTATTTTTTTCAGCTAAAGGTCTTTATCCCCTTAAAACGTAATTTGATATTACCTTCTGTTGTCACTTATATTTAGCATAATAATACTATTTGCGAAGTAAGGAATTGAAACCTTTATATCAAGATAAAACTTTCAATGATGTGCGCCACATACTGAACACATATTCAGAAGTCTTTGTTTTGTAATTGATCAAACATTAATCTACTAATCAAAACAAAAACAAGTTCTAAATTAGCGATAACCGAGAGGTAGTATGAGTGCTGAGCTCACCAAATGACATCCCAGCCTCCTACATGATCATAACAACAAAGTCCATGTTTTTTTTTGTCTGGGAGACCCGAAATAAGTGTAAGAGGTGCACAATGTTTATGTAATAGACTGTAAATTAAGTATAATTCAATTTTATTGAACGGTACAAGAGATGTTGTAGATAAGTTTAGATTCAGACTGTCTTAAAAGCAAGTCTCAGAGAAAAAAAAAATATGCAAAATATGAAAAAAAAAATCGTCCAGGAGGGTATACTTTAGTTCTAGGTTGTTTCAAGATGTAAAATATAAAGTTAGAAAAATGTGTTATTATACCCCCCGCTTGAAAAGCGGGAGGGTATATAGTAATCGTTAATTCCTTCCGTCCGTCCGTCCGTCCGTCTGTCTGTCTGTCTGTCTGTCCGTCTGTAAACTTTTCACAGTTTCGACTTCTCAAAAACCACTGGGCCAATTTTGACCAAGCTTGGTACAAAGCATCCTTGGGTGAAGGGAAATTTAAATTGATAAAATAAAGGGCCAAGTCCTCTCACAAGGGGAGATAATCAAGAAAAGACAAAAATAGGGTGGGGTCATTAAAAAATCTTCTTCTCAAGAACCACTGGGTCAGAAATCTGAAACTTATGTGGAAGCATCCTAGGGTAGTGTAGATTTTAAATTATTCAAATCATGAACCCCAGGGAAGGGCAGGGCCGCAATGGGGAATCAAGGTTTTACATAGAAATATATAGGAAAAATCTTTGAAAATCTTCTTCTCAAGAACCACTGGTCCAGAAAAGCTGAAACTTACGTGGAAGCATCCTGGTATAGTGTAGATTTTAAATTGTTCAAATCATGACCCCGGGGGAAAGGCAGGGCCACAATGGGGATCAAAGTTTTACAAAGAAATATATAGGAAAAATCTTTGAAAATTTTCTTCTCAAGAACCACTGGGACAGATAAAGTGAAACTTATGTGGAAGCATCCTTGTATAGTGTAGATTCTAAATTGTTCAAATCATGACTCCCGGGGGAAGGGTGGGGCCACAATTGGGAATCAAAGTTTTACATCGAAATATATAGGAAAAATCTTCTTCTCAAGAGCCACTGGGCCAGAAAAGCTGAAACTTATGTGCATATGGAAGGATCTTTGGGTAGTGTAGATTTCAAAATGTCTAAATTATGATCAGTAGGGTAGAGTGGGGATGCATTATGTATTACAAGGGGAAAATCTGGTAAAGAACAGAATGGTCAAAGCTCCTCAGGTGAGCGATGTGGCCCATGGGCCTCTTGTTTTCAAATTGCATTCTTTAAGGTCAGATGACACGTTCTTCAAATATATATCTTTGTATTTCTTGGTATTATAAGAAAAATAATGCATAATTGTCATTCTCTTGTGATTTCTACATAGTTTCAATATGTTTTTAATTGTAAGTACACCAAAAAATCTGATATAAGCCATTCAGAAGATTACCCATAAGGGTTATATCAGAAATATCAGCCTCTGGTATCTTCTCCAAATGCCTGGTAATTAAGGTACCCTGATTTTTTGTGAGGAAAATTGTTTTAGTACCTAGACTTCAATGACAAATACTTTGGAAAAATTATGTATTGTTGAGGAACGTGTCATCTGACCTTAATTTTATAATTGCATGATTCTATGCTGTGGACCAAACTTTAGATCTAATTAAAAGACTTATTTATTTAAAGTTGTAAATAAAAAATCGGAAAAATCTTTTGCAAAATTCTATAATAAGCATCAAAGCCATGGTAAGTATTTCGTTTTTCAGTGAACATGGCGTTATGAATAGCAATTGCTCTGCTGGCATATTCCATGATGCGCGCTAGCGCATCATTGAAAATATGCCAGCAGAGCTATTGCTATTCATAATGCCATGTTCACTGAATAATCGTTGTTTATTACTAATATTTGCATAATTTGATTTTTTAAAGAAATATCAGAGGAAATCCTGACTTACATAAGGACGCGGCTTCTTTTCTTCAGTAAAGAAAAACATACGGCTTTAAAATCAGTACACCTGATCATAAATGCTACTTTTCTTTAATAAATCACAAACAATTTATAAAGTATTTGCCTCTCAAATACAGTTACCTGGATAGAAGCCACGCCGTTGTAACGACGAAAAGTGACCCCCGTAGAATATTGACAAGGGGGTCATTTTTTTACGTAGAAAAATGACCCCGGGTCAATATTCTACGACAAGTAGGGTCATTTTTCGAGTGTAGAAAAACATTCCAGACCATTAATTCTACGACTCCACACACGTTGAAAAATAACCCCGATAGAAATTTGACCCCCTGCTTTTTTATACTATAAAACTTTATAACTGTGTCTCCTGATATTTTTTAATACTTTCAAATGTAACAAGGGGGATTTTTTTATGTACTTTAATCCTTTCCAACATATATTTGATTGCATATCGTAATAGTAGCATCACAATCAATGTATCTGGTATGGATTTATTTTTGGCTTGCAGAATCCCAGCGAAAAACTTCAAGAGTACTGTACAACAATATATTCAAGAAGTAGTGTGAATAAGATGTGGATACTCAAAAATTCCAAAGAACTTTTGGACAATTTGAAATCACAAGATTTTTCCAAAATCAGCAGCTTAACAACTTACGACTTTTCAAGTTTATACACAACCATATCCAGTGATAACTTAAAGTCCAGGCTTTTTGATATCATTGGCAGCTGCTTTTTTTAATAAAAATGGAACTCGTAAATTTACTTACCTGGTCATTGGTCATTTGCAAACTTATTTTGTTAAAACACATTCTGATTGCACACTCAAGTCCTCTGAAGTTGACATCAAAAAGATGCTAGAGTTTCTGATTGACAATATCTATGTGGTTTTTGGAGACCAGGTCTTCCAACAATCTATTGGAATTCTCATGGGTATCAATTGCGCTCCGTTATTAGCAGACCTATTTTTGTGTTCATATGGCCAGAATTTGTCCAAAGTCTTATACATGAAAAGTAGAAAACACTTGCTGTGGCCTTCAACTCAACATTTAGATATATCGACGACGTATTGTAAATTAACTATGGCAATTTCCATTCCCACGTCGATACGATATATCCTGGTTAGCTTGATTAAAGATACTATAGAGTCTGACACATCTGTTTCATACTTGGATATTTTACTGGAAAAAGACGTTAACAAATGGTAATTTAACTACCAAGCTATATGATAAACTTGATGACTTTAACTTTTCTATCATCAACTTCCCTGACTTATACAGCAATATGCACCTTCATCACCTGCATACGGAGTTTATAAATCTCAGTTGATTCGAAACGCAAGAGCATGCTCTACGTATGAACAATTTATAAAATGAGGTAAATTATTGACAAGCAAGTTGATGAAACAAGAATATCAGCAGTCTCGTTTAATGTCATCATTTCATAATTTCTATGGTCGATACAGTGACCTTGTCAGCAAATACAATTTTTCATTGAGTCAAATACTGACTGACGTTTTTCTTACTTATTTTTAGTCCATTATTCATACACTGAATTGACGACAGATTTTCCCGTTATTTCCCGGTCATGACAAGGAGTGCACGGCGGATGTGACCGATCGGCAGGGGATGCTTTCTCCTCCATGGCACCTTATCCCGCCTCTGATGTTTAGGAGGTGTGTTTGGTCTGCTCCTACTTTGTATTAGTCTATGGACTTTGATATTAAATACTGTTCAAGATCTTTATATTTTTCTTCATTGATTAGATTTTTTGGTGTTAAACCATAAACTTTGAAAAACTTTACAAATCCAAGGACATAGTCTAGAAACAAGAAAAGCAACGTAATTTAACTATATGAATTCCATTCCCTTAGCTTTTACCTTTAAACTTACATATACATCTGTATGCATTCTGGTTTAAAATACATACTTTTTAACTACCTTATATAAGGTACTATAAGGCACTATACTTTTTCCTTTATATGCAAGGAATACCATACACATCAAGAACGTTCTTATGATACTTAAAAAAAACAACTCCAAAACTGGCAAAAATATTTACATCTGAGTGAATAATAGTTCAACCTTCAGAGTCTGAGATATCTATAAATTCAACAACAAAAAATTTTCTTTCCAACACTTTTTAGCCCACAGACACCTGACAAATGATTGCTGTAAATCTCCTTTCTTCTGAGATTTAGGACACAAACTTTGCAAATACAAATGAACTCTTAGTCTATCATGTCATTACTTCGATATCTAAAATCCCAGCACATGCCGTCCAAAAATTAATGCCAAAGTAAAAAGTTGAAATTTTTGTGTAAAAGTGTGTAAAAAAACCATATAAAATATGAAAGCCATAGTCCTGATCTAAAGTTATGGGCAAGGTTCAAGTTTTTACGGACAAATAGACAAACAGACAGACGGACGGACGAGTAAAAAAAAACATATACCCCCCGAAACTTCGTTTAAACGGGGGCATAAGTATAATATGTAAAGTAACAACTTTTTCATAATCCAACGTTTGTTGTTTTTTTTTCTATTGGTAAAAAAACTCCTAAAGTCATCACATGTAAGTACATATAGAACGGGGAAAACGGGGAAGACGAGCACTTTTTATTTTTTGTTAATCATGTTTTATGCTGTAAACCCCATTTTGTTTAGGTTTTGTTGACACTCGCAAACGACAAGACATTTTACAGGTTTTGAGCTAACCACTTTTTCTTTCCTTTGTGTCATAGGTCAGAGGCAATTTAATTTCGTACTTATTTTTACAAATTTAATCATCCCTATTTTTTATGAGAAGTTTGAAACTTCATTAATAGAAAACCAAATATCATTATGATTTAATTTTCCTTTGTATCATAGGTCAGAGGCAATTTTATTTCGTATTTATTTTTACAAATTAAATCATCCCGATTTTTTTTGGAGAAGTTTGAAACTTCATTAATAGAAAACCAAATATTATTATAAGATTTGATTTTCTACGCTAGCGCCCTTTTTTGCACCCGTTTTAAAAATACGAATCGAAAACGTTAAACTTTTGAAAAATAAAACTTTATTTTGAATTTTGCAAATTATTTATTCAGGGTAAAAGAGATTTCTAATTAATTACTTATGGAAACTTTTCTAATACCAGCCAGAAAATGACCTTTTTAAAAATGGACAACTATGGAAACTTACTGTAGAAATGTAGTAAACGATTCCAAGAATTGCGCGTATCTTGGCTCTACATGTAATAGACTTAGAACCTTTTAATAGATATTGTTTTCCCTTAATGGGGATAAAACGGTTTGTATTATTAATATAAGGTATTGTATAGCTTTGATTTCGTTATTTAAGCTTAAAAGCTTTCAGAATTTAACATTTCAAAGCACAAGGCTGCTTGATATTACCCGTAGACATTCGCCTAACAAAAATATTCCTACCAAAACGAATGTTTTTGCATAAAAAAATGACAAGGGGTCATTATTCTACGGGGTCATTTTTCTACAATGCTCACGACCCCAAGGCCATAATTCCTACAGAAAAGTGGGTCATTTTTCTACGTAGAATATTGACCAGGGGGTCATATTTCTACGTAGAAAAATGACCCTCGGTCAATATTCTACGGGGGTCACTTTTCGTCGTTACACCGCCATCACATTCTCTTAATTTTTGTATTGATGCAGTTGTGACGTCATCGATCAACGTTATTAGAACCCTCTGACAAAAACAATAATTTAAAACACTATGATGAAAAATGAGAATGCTTTAATAATGATTATTACTCCAGAATGCTTTTCTGTGATTTTTTTTAGTTTTTTTTATTTACTTTTCAGAGCTGAAGTCATTCTTGAAAAAGATATACTAGTTAAAGAAATTTCTTTTTCTGAATGTTATTACCCAAGTGTGAAGAGTTACCGTTCTTTGTACAAATATTCAAAAATAGGATACGAAAAACTAAAGATATGGCATTTCTCTACAATTTTTAAAAAGTTTTATTTAACAATTAAATACATTGACCAAAATTAAATTTTTAAAGATATAAATCTGCTATTTTAAATATTCTGAATTTCTTTTTTTTCCAAAGAATATTATTAAAAACTTATATTTATTCCTTTAGCATAACATTTCATATATATACTTCTCAACACGACACATTGTAGTACAACTTGTGCTACACGAGTGAAATGTAGCAGTTGCATCCATAGCAGAAGCAATTGCGTCTATAGTCCTATAAATGCAGTTTAAGTAATAGTTAGATCATATTAAGTAAAATTTTAGTGATTAAGAAGGGGCGGAGGGAGCGAAGCGACCGAGCCCCCTTCTTAATCACTAAAATTTTACTTAATATGATCTAACTTACTTAGAACCTATCGCGCTTTTTCATTGGCTAATAAGTCAGCTCGCGGAGTTACTGCATAGACAGTAAGTGATCAACTTAATAGGAAATTTATCAGCTGCTGATTGGAGGAAAAAGCGGGTTAGGTTCTAAAAAAAATCATATAGAAAAGCATACTGGAGTTATGTTGATTATTAAAGCATATTTACATCCACTGAATATTTACTTCTTTATTTCTTAAGAAAACCCATTGCGTTCATCACTGCATGAACTACATTAGGCATATCACCTATACAGATTTCTTGATCAGTGGCCGTTCCATCAATGAAACGTACAAAGATGTTCGCATCATTAAAGGTCAAGTACGGAGATTTTTGTAAAATTGGAATAATATAAACATAATTGTCTGCCGGTCTCATATGATTTCAATCCCCAAAGCTGTTTAATTGAAAACCGCCTGCTATGACTTCTGCTGCGCGATTAAAATTTACCTGGGCTATCAATATTTTTTAAGTGACGCGAGTTATCGCCCATAACGTATTACGTCATCAGAGACAACTTTTGACTGAAGCGACTGAGCGAGAGAAAGACAGATTAGGTGTTTACTGGTTGTTTACAAGTGCTTTTCAAAAATTCTTTCTAGGGTTATGGTGCAGTGCGCAGTTTTAAATTGTTATGTAAAATTAATACACAGTGTCAAGTTTTTTCTTTTCTCGAGCAGCCCAAAAGAGGTAGAGCACACAGTATACAGTCGTTTGACCGGTAACGAATATTTGCCAGTATCGAATATTTTTTTATTTAAATTTTCTAGAAAAACATAGAGTCGGGTAAATACATGTACAATAAAAGGATGATTATTCGATCCCTGTGTTGTGTTTTTGTATTATCTGCATGATTATTTCCCACAGTATTTACAATTTGAAACAATGACATAGATTTTAACACGCGGAAGTGCAAGTAAAGAAAACGAGTGTGTAAACAAATTCGTCTAAATAATTTTTCCGATATTTTTTGATCCAGATTCAGCATGTTATCAATTTTTAGTATAAATAAAGCTGTACAATATGACAAAATTATATTAAATGAAACAATGAATGACTTTTGAATGAAATTTTAACATCCAAACTTACCACGTGTTGTTTTCATAGTTACGAATCAAGGATTTTAGAAGAACGAAAAATGCCGTTTTACGGGATGCAAAAACAAGAAAAGCTGACAGTTCTAAGTGTAAATACTATCAAAACAATTTACAAACAAATATATCTCATGATGATTATGTCTCAGAGATGGTTGACTTAATTTAAATAACCCATGTCACTAAAAGTTTCTCAATAAATACTACATTTTTCATATTGTTTAGTTTTAGAAAAATAATCATTTCAATCAACAAGTAATACTTATATACTTTATGTAGAGTATTCTTTCAGGTAAATATTTCTACAATAATTTTGACCAACCGGTTTTATTTATTATTTATTAAGTCGGCAACAATAGAAGGCACCTGATTCGATAATGAAGTCGATTCGAAACTAGGAAAAAGGGGGGGGGTCTTGTTTTTGACTGCTATGTACCTGTACCACTCATTTTTGGAAATTTTGGTACCACCTATTTAAAAAGCTTAGAAATACAAATTAAACAACAACATAGAAAATTTGAAAATTCAAAGAGGTGGGTTGTGAGTAAGACGTAACTGAAAGCGAGTCGCTACTGGTAATATGACTGTACCACATCGTCAGTGTACATCCGCAAAATTTCAATACATGAATTTATAATAATTAGTTAATCTATCTGTAAGCAAGCAGAGAAAAAAAATATACACGTATCTGGAAAATATAGTGACCATACGCATTAGTATTTCAAACCAGATCAATTAATTTCATACGGATTTTTTTTGTATGGGACCGGCATACCGGGAAAGTGGAGAGTTATTGAGGATTGTCTTCTTTAAAAAAATACTTACATATATATATATTTTTTTTCTTAGTTAACTTGGATTTTGTCTTAAAAATTATAACATTTTTACTCTGTCTCATCTTATTTTTTCAAAGCACTCGAACAAAGATAAGACACAGGAGTTCAATAAAATCGCTACATTGCAACAAATTTCATCTCACGATTATCGCTGCATTTCATCTGTCGGGTGCTCATTACCACTACATCTTCCGAAATCACAGAATCTTTACATTGTGAAATTGTGAAAATGGCGATTGCACAGAGTATGTGTTCAAAACTATAAGATTCACTCACAATGCCGTCAAGGTACAAGTAAAATTACGTGGTTTTTTTTTTTTTTTTTTTTTTTTTTTTTCTTTTTTTTTTGTTTTATAAAAAGTTGGAGAGGGGGAGGCATGAGAATCTATATTGAAATTAATGACATAAAGTCACGAGAAAGGTTTATTCATTGTTCTCTATGTGAAGGTATCCTCTGCAGGATTGTGCATAGTTATAGGTTTTATGGTGAGACTGGAGAAGGACTATAGTACTGGTTGGGAATACCCACAAGCGCCTGAAGTATTGCCATTCTCTAAACTGAAAAACGCACAATCTGCTTGCATAGAACGTCATAAAGATGTGATTGACAGGGAAGTTTTATAATTTTGAGTTATTTTACGCTCTTACATTTTTTTTTTTTAATGAGGGGGTATCGATCCATACTTCAGGTACATGTGCAAAAACTTTATCCGGATCGTAAAAATAGAGTGAACAATGTCACGCTATATTTTAAGCTTAACAGGAACTCTTGGGAAAATGATGAGAAAATGAAAGCTATTTTTAGCTCACCTGAGCCGAAGGCTCAAGTGAGCTTTTCTGATCACATTTTGTCCGTCGTCCGTCCGTCTGTCTGTCCGTCTGTCCGTACGTCTGTAAACTTTTCACATTTTCGACTTCTTCTCAAGAACCAATGGGCCAATTTTAACCAAACTTGGTACAAAGCATCCTTGGGTGAAGGGGAGTTTAAATTGTAAAAATGAAGGGCCAAGTCCCCTTACAAGGGGAGATAATCAAGAAAAGACAAAATTAGGGTGGGGTCACTAAAAAATCTTCTTCTCAAGAACCACTGGGCCAGGAAAACTGAAACTTATATGGAAGCATCCTTGGGTAGTGTAGATATTAAATTGTAAAAATCATGACCCCCGGGGTTAGGGCGGGGCCACAATAGGGAATCCAAGTTTTACATAGAAATATATAGGACAAATCTTTAAAAATCTTCTTCTCAAGAACCACTGGGCCAGGAAAGCTGAAACTTATGTGGAAGCATCCTTGCGTAGTGTAGATATTAAATTGTTAAAATCATGACCCCCGGGGTTAGGGCGGGGCCACAATAGGGAATCCAAGTTTTACATAGAAATATATAGAACAAATCTTTAAAAATCTTCTTCTCAAGAACCACTGGGCCAGGAAAGCTGAAACTTATGTGGAAGCATTTTTGGGTAGTGTAGATATTAAATTGTTAAAATCATGACCCCTGGGGATGGGGCAGGGCCACAATAGGGAATCCAAGTTTTACATAGAAATATATAGAACAAATCTTTAAAAAATCTTCTTCTCAAGAACCACTGGGCCAGGAAAGCTGAAACTTATGTGGAAGCATCCTCGGATAGTGTAGATTCTAAAGTTTTAAAATAAAAAAGGGAAGGGGGTTGTTGGGCATGATAGGTATAGCAAGAGGGGGAATCTGGTAAAGATCTGCATCATCCAAGTTACTCAGGTGAGCGATGTGGCCCATGGGCCTCTTGTTTTTATGATGCCCTGACGAAGAAGATTTTGCTGCTCCGTGACTTGATGATATGTCATGATAAATCATCAAAAATCGATACCAATTTACTACATTTTGATATGAAATTTTGAAGACCATATAGGTAAAGAATCGTTTTTATTAAATGTGACATTTTGCCTGATTATGCCATTATTTTTTTTTTCTGTGCAACCAGTCCACGTAATTTTTGAACGGCCATCGTAATTTCTATAGCAGGATTCTCTTGTTGTTTTATTTAGATTTCGGAAATTAATTTCCAAAAAATGTATCTTTTTTATTTAAACATGAGACATGTTCGCATGCTGAATATTTAGGGTTTTTTTTCATAATTTTGATTGAAATGGGGGGGGGGTTACGATTTGAAGCAACCACAAGCGGCCACAGAGTTATTTGCTGATCACTTTTAACTTTGCTAATAATTGTTTACACGGTTTCACAGCTGACTATCAACTCATCGAGTCTACTAGTTTATTAATAAGTAATCTAACGAACAAAACAATGTATTCTACATAGATGCAAATAATGCGCTTAAGTTTCGATTTTCATGTTGAACGTTTTTGAATATCTGTTTTTAATTTATTTTCAATACAAAAAATACAACAAATCGTTGCTTCTTGGAGATTTTCCCGATTTACTTTCATTATCCTCGGATTCTAACTTCGATGACATATCTATGTAGGCAGGCCTTACATATTCTGATTGCTTCGTAATGGGCTCAAACTTAATTGTTTGAATCTGTAAACTCAAGTATGTCCTCGAGTTTACCGTCAATAACACGGTTCAGCGTTGAAACTATTCATTTTATGCAGTTATTGGCTGTTTATAGAATACCGCCTATACAGCAATTGTCTCTGATGACGTCATGAAAAAGAGCGATAACTCTATCACCCATGTCTATAAATAACGATATTTGAACAGGTATTTTGCGTCTATATTTGGATTTTTTAAAAAAACAAACACACCATAAACTTTCATTTCATGCTTTTAATGAATTATAAACATTATTTTTAAGATCTATTTTTACCGTACTTGACCTTTAAAGGTCAAGTACGGAGATTTTTGTAAAATTGGAATAATATAAACATAATTGTCTGCCGGTCTCATATGATTTCAATCCCCAAAGCTGTTTAATTGAAAACCGCCTGCTATGACTTCTGCTGCGCGATTAAAATTTACCTGGGCTATCAATATTTTTTAAGTGACGCGAGTTATCGCCCATAACGTATTACGTCATCAGAGACAACTTTTGACTGAAGCGACTGAGCGAGAGAAAGACAGATTAGGTGTTTACTGGTTGTTTACAAGTGCTTTTCAAAAATTCTTTCTAGGGTTATGGTGCAGTGCGCAGTTTTAAATTGTTATGTAAAATTAATACACAGTGTCAAGTTTTTTCTTTTCTCGAGCAGCCCAAAAGAGGTAGAGCACACAGTATACAGTCGTTTGACCGGTAACGAATATTTGCCAGTATCGAATATTTTTTTATTTAAATTTTCTAGAAAAACATAGAGTCGGGTAAATACATGTACAATAAAAGGATGATTATTCGATCCCTGTGTTGTGTTTTTGTATTATCTGCATGATTATTTCCCACAGTATTTACAATTTGAAACAATGACATAGATTTTAACACGCGGAAGTGCAAGTAAAGAAAACGAGTGTGTAAACAAATTCGTCTAAATAATTTTTCCGATATTTTTTGATCCAGATTCAGCATGTTATCAATTTTTAGTATAAATAAAGCTGTACAATATGACAAAATTATATTAAATGAAACAATGAATGACTTTTGAATGAAATTTTAACATCCAAACTTACCACGTGTTGTTTTCATAGTTACGAATCAAGGATTTTAGAAGAACGAAAAATGCCGTTTTACGGGATGCAAAAACAAGAAAAGCTGACAGTTCTAAGTGTAAATACTATCAAAACAATTTACAAACAAATATATCTCATGATGATTATGTCTCAGAGATGGTTGACTTAATTTAAATAACCCATGTCACTAAAAGTTTCTCAATAAATACTACATTTTTCATATTGTTTAGTTTTAGAAAAATAATCATTTCAATCAACAAGTAATACTTATATACTTTATGTAGAGTATTCTTTCAGGTAAATATTTCTACAATAATTTTGACCAACCGGTTTTATTTATTATTTATTAAGTCGGCAACAATAGAAGGCACCTGATTCGATAATGAAGTCGATTCGAAACTAGGAAAAAGGGGGGGGGTCTTGTTTTTGACTGCTATGTACCTGTACCACTCATTTTTGGAAATTTTGGTACCACCTATTTAAAAAGCTTAGAAATACAAATTAAACAACAACATAGAAAATTTGAAAATTCAAAGAGGTGGGTTGTGAGTAAGACGTAACTGAAAGCGAGTCGCTACTGGTAATATGACTGTACCACATCGTCAGTGTACATCCGCAAAATTTCAATACATGAATTTATAATAATTAGTTAATCTATCTGTAAGCAAGCAGAGAAAAAAAATATACACGTATCTGGAAAATATAGTGACCATACGCATTAGTATTTCAAACCAGATCAATTAATTTCATACGGATTTTTTTTGTATGGGACCGGCATACCGGGAAAGTGGAGAGTTATTGAGGATTGTCTTCTTTAAAAAAATACTTACATATATATATATTTTTTTTTCTTAGTTAACTTGGATTTTGTCTTAAAAATTATAACATTTTTACTCTGTCTCATCTTATTTTTTCAAAGCACTCGAACAAAGATAAGACACAGGAGTTCAATAAAATCGCTACATTGCAACAAATTTCATCTCACGATTATCGCTGCATTTCATCTGTCGGGTGCTCATTACCACTACATCTTCCGAAATCACAGAATCTTTACATTGTGAAATTGTGAAAATGGCGATTGCACAGAGTATGTGTTCAAAACTATAAGATTCACTCACAATGCCGTCAAGGTACAAGTAAAATTACGTGGTTTTTTTTTTTTTTTTTTTTCTTTTTTGTTTTATAAAAAGTTGGAGAGGGGGAGGCATGAGAATCTATATTGAAATTAATGACATAAAGTCACGAGAAAGGTTTATTCATTGTTCTCTATGTGAAGGTATCCTCTGCAGGATTGTGCATAGTTATAGGTTTTATGGTGAGACTGGAGAAGGACTATAGTACTGGTTGGGAATACCCACAAGCGCCTGAAGTATTGCCATTCTCTAAACTGAAAAACGCACAATCTGCTTGCATAGAACGTCATAAAGATGTGATTGACAGGGAAGTTTTATAATTTTGAGTTATTTTACGCTCTTACATTTTTTTTTTTTAATGAGGGGGTATCGATCCATACTTCAGGTGCATGTGCAAAAACTTTATCCGGATCGTAAAAATAGAGTGAACAATGTCACGCTATATTTTAAGCTTAACAGGAACTCTTGGGAAAATGATGAGAAAATGAAAGCTATTTTTAGCTTACCTGAGCCGAAGACTCAAGTGAGCTTTTCTGATTACAATTTTTCTGTCGTCTGTCTGTCCGTCTGTCCGTACGTCTGTAAACTTTTCACATTTTCGACTTCTTCTCAAGAACCAATGGGCCAATTTTAACCAAACTTGGTACAAAGCATCCTTGGGTGAAGGGGAGTTTAAATTGTAAAAATGAAGGGCCAAGTCCCCTTACAAGGGGAGATAATCAAGAAAAGACAAAATTAGGGTGGGGTCACTAAAAAATCTTCTTCTCAAGAACCACTGGGCCAGGAAAACTGAAACTTATATGGAAGCATCCTTGGGTAGTGTAGATATTAAATTGTAAAAATCATGACCCCCGGGGTTAGGGCGGGGCCACAATAGGGAATCCAAGTTTTACATAGAAATATATAGGACAAATCTTTAAAAATCTTCTTCTCAAGAACCACTGGGCCAGGAAAGCTGAAACTTATGTGGAAGCATCCTTGCGTAGTGTAGATATTAAATTGTTAAAATCATGACCCCCGGGGTTAGGGCGGGGCCACAATAGGGAATCCAAGTTTTACATAGAAATATATAGAACAAATCTTTAAAAATCTTCTTCTCAAGAACCACTGGGCCAGGAAAGCTGAAACTTATGTGGAAGCATTTTTGGGTAGTGTAGATATTAAATTGTTAAAATCATGACCCCTGGGGATGGGGCAGGGCCACAATAGGGAATCCAAGTTTTACATAGAAATATATAGAACAAATCTTTAAAAAATCTTCTTCTCAAGAACCACTGGGCCAGGAAAGCTGAAACTTATGTGGAAGCATCCTCGGATAGTGTAGATTCTAAAGTTTTAAAATAAAAAAGGGAAGGGGGTTGTTGGGCATGATAGGTATAGCAAGAGGGGGAATCTGGTAAAGATCTGCATCATCCAAGTTACTCAGGTGAGCGATGTGGCCCATGGGCCTCTTGTTTTTATGATGCCCTGACGAAGAAGATTTTGCTGCTCCGTGACTTGATGATATGTCATGATAAATCATCAAAAATCGATACCAATTTACTACATTTTGATATGAAATTTTGAAGACCATATAGGTAAAGAATCGTTTTTATTAAATGTGACATTTTGCCTGATTATGCCATTATTTTTTTTTTCTGTGCAACCAGTCCACGTAATTTTTGAACGGCCATCGTAATTTCTATAGCAGGATTCTCTTGTTGTTTTATTTAGATTTCGGAAATTAATTTCCAAAAAATGTATCTTTTTTATTTAAACATGAGACATGTTCGCATGCTGAATATTTAGGGTTTTTTTTCATAATTTTGATTGAAATGGGGGGGGGGGGGGTTACGATTTGAAGCAACCACAAGCGGCCACAGAGTTATTTGCTGATCACTTTTAACTTTGCTAATAATTGTTTACACGGTTTCACAGCTGACTATCAACTCATCGAGTCTACTAGTTTATTAATAAGTAATCTAACGAACAAAACAATGTATTCTACATAGATGCAAATAATGCGCTTAAGTTTCGATTTTCATGTTGAACGTTTTTGAATATCTGTTTTTAATTTATTTTCAATACAAAAAATACAACAAATCGTTGCTTCTTGGAGATTTTCCCGATTTACTTTCATTATCCTCAGATTCTAACTTCGATGACATATCTATGTAGGCAGGCCTTACATATTCTGATTGCTTCGTAATGGGCTCAAACTTAATTGTTTGAATCTGTAAACTCAAGTATGTCCTCGAGTTTACCGTCAATAACACGGTTCAGCGTTGAAACTATTCATTTTATGCAGTTATTGGCTGTTTATAGAATACCGCCTATACAGCAATTGTCTCTGATGACGTCATGAAAAAGAGCGATAACTCTATCACCCATGTCTATAAATAACGATATTTGAACAGGTATTTTGCGTCTATATTTGGATTTTTTTAAAAAACAAACACACCATAAACTTTCATTTCATGCTTTTAATGAATTATAAACATTATTTTTAAGATCTATTTTTACCGTACTTGACCTTTAACGCAATAATTAATATTTTTAATCCTACTTAAAATGATAATTTAAACAGATATAGATATAAACAATAAAATGTCTTTCTTTGTTTGTTATAACTGGAATGAACGGTCGCAGCTATTGCAGAAAAAAATTACATAACCCGCGTAAGCGGGTTATGTAATTTTTCTGCAACAGCTGCTTCCATTCATTCCAGTAGCAACAAAGAAAGCATTTTATTGTTTAAATTCTATCTTTTTTTATCATATACAGTATTGATTTTTGTCGGAGGGTTTCAATAACGTTGATCGATCACGTTACATTTGCATCAAAACAAAAATTAAGAGAATGTGACGACGGCGCAGCTTATATCTGATAACTGTGTTTTAAAAGAGGCTAATACTTTATTAATTGTTTGTGATTTAGAGAAAAGGTGCAATGATCAGGTATACTAATTTTAAAGCCGTGTGTTTTTCTTTACTGAAGACAACAAGCCACATCCTTATGTAAGCCAGGATTTCCTCTGATATTCTTGACACCATCAAAGAATGCAAATATAAGTAATAAACAACGATTATTTAGTGAACATGGCATTATGAATAGCAATAGCTCTGCTGGCATATTTTCCATGATGCGCTAGTGCTAGCGCGCATCATGGAATATGCCAGCAGAGCAATTGCTATTCATAACGCCATGTTCACTAAATAACGTTGTTTATTTCTTAAATGAAAGCATCCGGGATCAGGGTTCTCCATGAGTTGTTTTACTTTGTTGCTCCCGAAACGGTAAATTTTCTCCGACACAGTAACGATTCAAATTTTATGCGTGTGACACAGTAAAAAATTTTGGCGACACAGTAAGATAATGCATATGATAATCAGAAAATCCAAACATATCAATTCTCTATAACTGAGACATTAATTAAACAATTCTACCGTCTTTCAAGTCTAACGGGTAGAGCACTTAATTAGGGCTTCACCTCGCATAATCAATTATCCCCTTGAATCTCGCCGGAGTTTACGCATGAATGAATAAAGACAAGTAATTTGTTTTCACACTTCTACGAACGGTTAAATGGTTGTAACATTACAAATACATCATATTTAAGATTTAGCTCTACTGGTCAGAAACCAGAAGAGCTTTTGCGATAGTAGTGCGTCCGTGGTCCGTCCGTCTGTCTGTCTGTTAACAATTTTTTCAAAATGCTACTCCTCCTACAGTTTTGGTCTGATTTAAATATAACTTGGTACACAAGTAAACTACACTAAGCTACATTATACCCCTGCGAGACAATCATGAATAATTCATGAATTTTCTTGAATTTTTCATGAATTGTATTCATGAAATGTTCATGAAGATCCTATGAAGTTATTATTTGACATTTTCAAATCATGAATTTTTATTCATGAAAGAAAATTGATGAATATTCATGAATATTTTTTTCATGAATAATTCATGTAGAGTCATATTCATGAAGATTCATCATTTCAAGAATGTCCAATAATAAGTTCATTGGATCTTCATGAACTGTTCATGAATGATTTGATAAATTTTTTCAGGAATGTTCATGAATTAATAAAATTCATGAACCATTAGCATTCATGAATATTCTTGCTTATTTGTAAACAAAAAGTGCAATATTATTATTCATGTTTATTCATGAAAATGCATGAAGTCATGCTAAAAACAGTAACAGTTGATATTTTATAATACAGCATCTTGAAAGATTACACAGAATTGTTGTTTGTTTTCCAACCGTCCTTCCTCAGCATGTTTCAAAGTGTGTTTTAATGCCAGAAATTGAAGAGATTTTAATTCCAGTCTAGGAGAAAAGTTTGTTCAGCACCAGGTTATCAGCTTCAAGGGCTTTCAAGCAGTTCGAGCAGAGATGGTCAATTCAAAAATCCTTATTTTCTCTCCATGTGGAATTTCCAAAATTTTATCATTTGGATCCTTTGATTGAATATCATTCATATTTTCATTTCTTTTTTTCTTTCTTTTTCAAGAGCTCAGATTTTTTGGCAGCTAGAGTTTCTTGTCTTCTGCTCATCAACATTTGTGAACTGCGTCTCTTTTTCTATCAAAAAGAAAGATTTTCTAAAAATACCCATGATTGTAAAACTTAAGACTTTTTAGCTCACCTGAGCCGAAGGCTCAAGTGAGCTTTTCTGATCACATTTTGTCCGTCGTCCGTCTGTCCATCCGTCCGTCCTTCCGTCTGTTACGCTTTGGGGTACCCATCTCTTATCCGCAACTCCTCTCATACCACTGAATGAAATTTGATGAAACTTTCACAGAATCTTTATTACATATTGCCATTGTGCACCTCCTATTTTACTTTTTGATCCGACACATATTTTTGGTTTCGCGGCCACAGCAAAACATGGACTTTGCAATATTAACTATATGGAGGCGGGGGTATCATTTTGTGAGCTCATCGCTCACAGTAACTCTAGTTTGTTTCTATTTTCAGAAACAACCCTGTTTCTATATTTAGCAATAATTGGCAAAATCAATAGGTGCAAATATGAAAGTTTGAGGCCTTACAAAATCACTCCAAAAATTTTTGCAACACAAGTTATCTATTATATCATCATCACATATATGTTAAAGATGCCGAATCTTTATTTTTTTTCCCAAGTAATTGCATCGATTTATATTCTATGACCAAGCCACGTGTAAGGCTGAATTTTGGGCTTCAGAAATATTATCGATGTTTAGTGCAATGGTAAAGCTTAAATGGAGAAAAAATCTGATCTTAAAGTGAACTTTATAAAAATCAATTTATATTCTATCAAATATAAAAAATTCACTGATGGCATTTTAGTAGACATGTATCAAATAACTTGTGGAAATGATGATCTTTTGATGATAGACACTCCTCCATATGTAGCTATTAATTATTGAAATATAATTATTATTGGTTCATTTGATGATCAGTCATTCAAGTTAAAATAAATGTTAAGAAAGACAATTAAAATTAAAAACTTCAATAAAAGTTCAAAATATTGACCAAAAGGATAAGATTATGAGAATAAGTATGTGTGTTGAGGAGTTATCTCCCGAAGTGGAAGTCTCCATATAAAAAGGGTAGAAATAATAATACAACAAGGAAGGGGAAGAAGATCAATGTGATTTCAGCAATTTCTCAAAATTTCATGTAGTGATGGCCCAAAATTTCAAATATACGAATGTAATAAGGATCTACATGTGCTGCTATCCTATAAGTTGACAATTCTATCCTATCCTATCGTGAATCCTGCATCCACAATCCTATCCTATGATTTCAGTCTATTCCTATCCTATCCTATCCTGCAACTCTCAGAATTTTAATATTTAGGAATTAATTTGACAAAACGGAGAAAAGGAATGATCAGAAAAAAATTCAGTTATAGGTTTGGTATGCAATAAAATGTTATTTATTCTAATGGAGAAAAATAATTGCGATCGGCATTCCATAATTCCTGACACACTGCACAAATAAATTTACGATTATCATTACCACGTTAAAAATTAATGTTAACAAGCAGATTGTAATTAAACGCGGGCAAGTACTGATTTTGCAAACATATGTAAAGAAATTGGGCATCCAGGAGAATTAAAGAAAAAATATAATTTGACATTGTTTTAATTTTCCCACTAACAATGATCTGAAGACATGGCCACAGGGACTTGCTCCCAGCGTGTACTTTATAATTAATCATTTTTTTAAAACCATAGGCCTACACGGTAATAATGATTAAGGTATATCGCGGGTTTGCTGACGTCACAATAATATTTGACGTAAAAAAAACTTACAGCGTACACATTAGCAACTGAAGCAAAAATATCAGCGGTATTGAATGCAGAAGTGAAATATGTATTAAAGGTTTTTTGATGGATTTAAATATTTTTGTTTGTATTTGAGAAAAAAAAAATGATGTTTTGATCAAGAGTATCTTTTACCTTACATTAAATAGTTTTTATCGATGATCAATATCTGTTGTGTGTACGTCCATTCTACAGGTCTGGACGATTTCCAAATAAGAAAGTCACGTGAACTGCTATAAATACACAGAATAAAAGCGGTACTAGTCCTTCTGACTAATCAGATAACAGCATTTAGACAAAACCCACGAAAAACTAAATAAAACACATGCTCAAAAGATTTTTTTTTAAAACAAACTCTTTGTAAAACTTATGCACAGTTAAGAATAATACAATATTAATGACAATTCTACCCTGAATAAACACTACTCGAAAGCTTAGAAAACGTCTTTAAGTGGGATTAAAAATATGTCACTATAGAAGGTAGTAATCCCAAAAGTTAATCTAACGTTAAAAATTTGATATTAATAAAGAATTTTTTTTTTCATTTTTTACGCCTAACATAAACATTTTATCGAATGGATGCCTGTCTTAACTATTTTCTTGGTGTTTATTACAAAATCGCTCATACGCACTTTCTTATATACGAGGTAAAATATTGGGATTAGTCGCATTCATGTATAATTATTCTCTTTCTTCCATGTTTTACGTCTTTCCTTATGGGTACCGTAGGGCTGCATGGCTTTATAAACATTCCGCGCTCATGAAACCCGTGATATTTTAAAAGTATTGTAGTCCATACGATAAACACTTACAAGTTTGAGGTGGATCTAAACACATGCAATTTTAGCATCATCGATGAAAATTCGGTCGGCTTAGCAATATTATATTCCAACATTTATTCTGGTAAATGTTATAATTGAACTTGATAAGAACTTGCTAGTGTGATTTATTCATCCGTAAACAATTACATTGTATGATGCATTATTTTTAATTTCGTTATCAAGGTAAAAAAAAGTCAAGGTTGTTCACGGTAAATATGTGGGGAATACCGTATTCTTAAAAATAAATTCATCTAACTTCTAAAGGTTTTTCGTTAAATTTAAAAAAAAAAAAAAACAAAAAAACGTGTTATCTTTTTGTTCTTTGAAAATATGTTTTGGGGTGTGTAAAAATGCTGTTGTCTGATTGGACAGAAAAATAATTACGTGTACTTGTTGTATATTTATAACAACTTTCAGTTATCGTTCTTGATTTCCATATTTGGAATTCGTCCAGACCTGTTCTAAAATTGTATTGCCTAATTGTTGATACAATACAAAAACAGATCCACCGCCGGTTTGTCTGGCGCCTGCCCTGCAGTTTAATTTTTTTCTTTGTTCAATTTTGTTTTGTTTGTTTAATTTAGTCTACATACTAATCTACTTTTTAAAATTTGTTTTACAATCATCTCTAAATCATTATACAAGGTATCTATTTTCTTCGTGATGATGCACGTCTAGATTGGTAATATTTTTATGCGCAACAATATTGTCAGAGCAAAGTCCATCTGTAAGATTTTTAAAACGAGAAAGAAATGGACAGTATATGGTACTTCAATATGCTAAATGAACTATCATTTGTACATGAGTTTCTCGTATATACTGATGATTTTTTTTTTTATCTTGGACGGGGGGGGGGGGATGAATTAGATAATAATCAAAAAGAGAGACGTTAATGATTTAAGTGACATCACCAAATAAAATATGTACGTCCTATTAATTGTCATCAGTTATATAATCCAGACGTTTTATTATTGACAATCAATAGCGATTCGGCTTATAACTGCAATTAGTGTTTTGTGCGGGAGTAGGGGGGGGGGGGGTCAAGGCAAGAGTTGCAGGCCCGTAGGAAGCAAAGTTAAGTTGGGGGCACAGCTACTCGTCTGTGTTCTCAGTTGGGGGTATTACCAACAACCAACAAAAATTCCTTAACATACATAAAAAAGGAAAGGGGTATCAGGCGTTTTAACTGAGGGGACACAAGCATATATAGCAGTAATGATTCTATAACATTAATACCTGATTTCTAAAGTATACCAATGCTTTTTACAGCATTCTATATATCGGCAAAGTAATGATAAGAAATGGCCATATTTTGAAGGAAAAAGTAAAGTCTGTTAATTCAGGGATAGATGAAATTAATTCATTCTATGAAGTACAAGTATAGATATATACAATCTAGGTCATAAAGCTAGTTTAATTCAACTGCAATATTTCCGATTTAAAATCGGGTATGTTTTAAAAAAAGATAAAAATGATTAAAAAAATAAATATGTTGAAAATGTTCTCAAATCGGTAAGATGGTTTCTTATTCTGACATCCATGTACATTTGTTATAATTTTTTGTACCCATAACCTTGCGTTTAGTGACAGAAAAAAAGCACATGACATTGAAATAGTGCATGCTGTTGGAAATCTATGGAAATGATTATATCGGGAAATTGAATTCACAGATTGCATGCTTAATTTTGAGTGAATTGTTGAATAATTAATTTTTCTTCGAGTCATGCAGGTATATGAAAATAATGACGTCGTACCAACGTAATATAACGTCGTGATGAAAAAATTATACTTCTGATGAAAAATTGTAAAACTTTAAAGTTTTTTACACGAAAATGAGGGAGAACGCACATTGATTTTTTTTAATAAATCGATTCTAAATTTACTTTACATCTATCGTATCGAGTAATATAAAATTCGTCTGCTTCGTTTTTATGGTATGATTATGGTTTTGAAATGCGTACACCGGCAGAAAAAGGACACTTTACTAAATATTTCGTTGAAAAAGCGTCATATGTTCTCATCAACATTAGCGCATTTGAATTATGATTACAATTTAACCACGCAGACGAATCTCAAAAATCTAAAACGAGAGGAGTTAGCTGACAAATTTTTAGCCTATGTTTTCAGGCAGACAGTTAATCCGCGATCTATTTTAAGTATATGTTTCATGTAAAACTTCATTTTTTCGTAAACCGAGCACCATGAAAATAACATGCATGTACATGCATAGTCTAACTGTGCCTGTATAACTTTTTTTCTTTATAAAATTCTAAAAAAAAAAGGAAGATTTGATTAGACCATAAACCAAACAGACAAGTTAAAATTTAGAACTAGAATATCTTGACTTTCACAAATTAAACATTTTCAATGTAAAATTGTCTTATTATTTTCAAATTTTAAATGTATGCTGTTTTTTAATTACAATCATAATTTATTCTTATTGTGAACTTCAAGTTCGTCATCTGTTATATGTGAATATTTTTTAAACATTTAAAATCTATGGTTGCTTAAAAAAGTTTAATATATTTGAAATATTAAAATTTCTTATTTAACTTCAGTTTATTCTCATTTTATGGTCAGTTCAGAGCTATACAAATATACTAGTATTTCAATTTCCAAATCTGTTTTATGTGTGAAAATTTAATAATTTATGTTTAATAGAAAATATTTTCTAAATCACACTCATTCTTGACACATGTGCCTTAGATCTTATAAAACATGCATAAGAATTCACAGTATTTACAGCATTTATAACACATTCTTGAGTAAACCTTGAATTTGACCTTGAAATTCAAGTTAATGAATGTTTTTATTACAGTTGTATAATGTATTACATGCATATGATTTGGCTTCCTTATCAGTCGCTTAAATTGAATTTCAAATGTCAGAATTATTGTTAGAGGGATAGTCATAAACCACAGTTCCGCAAATGTCAACAATGCACAGAAAACAAACACAGATCTCCCTCATAAAAACACCATGATTTCAGACTTAGGACCCTTTGACACTGGTTTGAACATCTTTCATTATTTAGTCTAACAGCATATGAGATTAACTGCAATCTGTACAACTGCAAATGTTCAAGGTTGTCCTTAAAAATAACATTATAAGCATGTAGATTGTAAATTTTGTCTTACACATTTAAACTGCTTTTGATTGTGATTATCTTTCACATTTCATGTACAAATGGCTTTCATTTCACGTTTTTCTCTCCTAAAGTAATTCATTCAGAAATCAGTCATATAAAAATTGAAACACAATTTGACTTAACATAATTTACTTGTACATAATAATTCATTTTATCTTGTCGACTTGTTAACAAGTATGAATACATTTGTTTGAGTGACTTTTCTCTTGTATTTCTGTTGTATTCATCTATTCTTTTTTTTCTTTGTTTTCTTTTTTTGTCTTGAAATTTGAATATGAAAAAAGAAGAAAATAAATAAAAATATATAACTTCAACATGATGACCAGAACAACACAATTCAAGATTGTTTTCATTTTAATTTCATTTTAACTTACATAATTTTAAAAGAAGAAAATCAATTGCCTGCGGACACGTCATCTCAACTCAGATAATGAACTTTATGTATTTAAATGACCATGCATAAATACACGATAAAAAATCAAATCATACATACTTTTTAGATTAAAATCCGTTATACTGTGATAACGCATGAGTGCAGGCAAATCCATTCTCTGTAATAATGAATATTGAAGGATTAATTTAAGATTCATAACTCATAATACATCATACATGTAATGTAAGTGCAGTGCTGAGTGAGCTTATTGAACATTTAAACAGTAGCATTAGCAATGGTCATGATGATTATACATGGATTTATCATAAATTGCACTAAAATGAAATAAACTAATTTCTAACTTTACTAGAAAAATGATAATAGTAACAAACTAATTAAGGCATAATACATATGATTGTTTTAGCCTTAGAGCTCATTGATAGCTGATTGAATCATGTGACAGAGTATTTGTAAATATTTACCCACCCCCCCTTAATAGTATATCTACGCTACTTCTTTTTCCCGCACCCAATTTTTGTTTATATTTAGAATAAAATGTTAATAGTCTAAATCATTAGAACATAATTAATAGGGAGAAATACATGTATGTGAAAAAAATGCACACATGTAGAGTGTACAGTGTGTATTATACTTACATATTCTCGCACATCATCTATTCAAGTCCGCTGTTGACGGTTTCTGCGGAATTATCCCAACAAACAGAGCATATTTAACAGAAAAACATGTTAATACACTTTTACATAAGTAAAAAAGGGTTAAATCATCCAAACCAGCTGAAGAAATACAGTCTTTCAATGCATGGAATCGAGGTGGCAGAGGATAGTTTTGTTGCAATTAAAACGTTTGACTGACGGAGAAATTTGAAGCTTTTAGGAATAAAACATGTACAACTTCACACAATGAGCCCTATAAATAGCACAGGGACAATCTCAAAATTTCATGTGAATCAAGCCTATTTTCACTATTTCGCGGAAGCTGCAACTGCTTCCCGGCCCGTGCTCATGACCTAAGCTACCACACAAATTGCAGAAAAAACATTTGTACGTAACAATGAACAGCAAGAGAAAATGGTTCAACCACCTCGTTTTCAAGCTACAATTCATCCTATGAACCCACCCCGCTTTACCGGTAGAGTGAGTTTTGAGCTTAGATTTGTATTTCTAATCCATATCCCTTATACGGTAGTAGTGAAACTATTTGAGTGTCATTTTTAAAGAAAATATACAAGGCCACTAATTAACTCCAAATGCACCCATAAAATATTCTAGCTATAAAATTTCCTATAAAATGCATTCAAATCTCAGGTTTGTCTATTTTTTTTCTATTTTTTGACTGGTGCTTCATTCGAAACAATCCTCCGCCACCTTTATCCAAAGTCTTTCGGTGATCGTTCACGGTTAGATCGTACGCCGTATTACTCGAAGTTTATAATGTAAATATGTGTTTTGAAAAAAAGAGTTTAATTTTCTAGTTTAATTTTATAAATATTTCTTTTGTACACATTTTGTATCGTATTTCGTTTTTGCAATTTATTCTGAAATATTAATTAACCTTTGCTCGAATTGACTGTAGTATACAGGACAGGATAGGAAAGGATTGGAGAGCACTTGATCAACTTAGGTTTTTTTCGTAAATCCTCAATCCTGAATTCTTTCCGATCCCATCCAATGTCAATTTGTGGGATACATGTAGCAGCACATTACAGTTTGTTGTGGGGATATATCACAATTAGGAATCCAATTAAGGGGGATGTTTGGCAACCTTTAGTGCAGTAAGAACAAAATGTAAACATTTCTTCAAATGGCTAAAATACATTATATTTTGATCAAATTTTGAGTCTTTATGATAAATATACAATAAATATGCATAACTGAATGCATTTTGTGCCTATATAATCTATATTTTGCAGAAAAATGCTTTTGATATTCTCCTTAGAACTGCGCAGCTACAGAATTCAGCAGAGCCTAAAAAAATCCAAAACAATATGCAAAGTCTCTATTTATGCTCTGTTGCAACCACTATTGAAATAACGACCACTATTGAAATAATTATATCAATAGTGGTTGAGATTGCATATCATTAGCAAACATAGTTCATAACCACTATTGAAATACGACCACTATTGAAATAATTATGTCAATAGTGGTTGGGGGTGCATATCAATAGCAAACATAGTTCGTAACCACTATTGAAATACGACCACTATTGAAATAATTATATCAGTAGTGGTTGAGGGTGCATTTCAAAAACAACATAGTTCGTAGCCACTATTGAAATACGACCACTATTGAAATATTTATATCAATAGTGGTAGAGAGTGCATTTCAATAATAAACATAGCTAGTAACCACTATTGAAATACGACCACTATTGAAATAATCATTTCAATAGTGGGTGAAAATGCATTTCAATATAAGAACCATAGGTTTCAGGAACTATTCAAATAATGTTCACTTTTGAAATACAAAAATCAATCTGCCACTGTCGACTGATTGTTGTTTTACGTCATTCGGCCATTTTCGACTCATATAGAGACGTCACCATATACCGGTGAAGGACTTCAAAGTTTGACCTTTACCCGGCACTCAGGGCCATTCAGCAGTGAGGGATCTTTACCGTGCCAATGTCTGTCGTGACGAGGAACCTTGCAACTATCAAAATAATTATTTAAATCACTTTAAATCATTATTTCAATAACTATCTAAATCTTCATCGAACAACTGATGATGAAAACAAAAATATGGATGCCGGGGTTGGTGTATCTTTTTGGTCTGATTTCATTGAAAATGGTAAATTAATGATACATAGTACACCTGGTCAATAGGGCATATATGCCACTTTAAAGACAAAATTGAGATACAATATAATAAATAATATAATAAATTTCTAGAGTATAAAGAAATTATCCTTCTTAAGCTATACATTTTTATTTTTTAATCTAAATTTATACATTTTTTACTCCCAATCCCATTTTTGTGAAATCTTGGTAAAAAATTCAAAATTAAGCGGTAAAACTCTTCTATCAATAAGACAATAGTTGATGAAACTATCGTTCTTATAATGAAATGCATTTTCACCAACTATTGATATAATTATTTCAATAGTGGTTATGAACTATGTCTGCTTTTGATATGCATACTCAACCACTATTGATATAATTATTTCAATAGTGGTCGTATTTCAATAGTGGTTACGAACTATGTTTGCTATTGATATGCACCCTCAACCACTATTGATATAATTATTTCAATAGTGGTCGTATTTCAATAGTGGTTACGAACTATGTTTGCTATTGATATGCACCCTCAACCACTATTGATATAATTATTTCAATAGTGGTCGTTATTTCAATAGTGGTTGCAACAATGCTCTCTCTACAACCATTTGTTGAGAAAATGTCTACATTTTGCATTTTTAAATGGTAATTTCAAATTCAAAACATGGTACTGTTGTCTTCAAAATGAGTGTAAAAACCATGAAAGTAGTTCATGGATAGCAGCACGTGGTCTATTTTTAGCATAGAATTTTGTTTTCCGGACCTCTTCTTAATACGGAGGCACATAATCTTAAAAAGTAGAAGAGAATAACAGTTGTAAAATGTTTCAAATGATATGAACACTTTTAAAAGAGGAAATGTGTTATACTGTGGCTTAAAGTTATTAGTATTATTATCGAACAGTTGTTAAATAGTGTACGTATTGATAAAACTCTTAGATTCAGGTACGGAAAGATGAGTACCATCAAATTTTAAAATTAAGAGTATGTAAGTCTGCCACATATAACTTATTTTATCTATCAAAATCTTAATTATCACCAACGAAACACAAAGAAAATTGGACACATAAAATCGATATGAATGACCTTGTTTTAGTATCTACTAGTATACTGTGTCAAATAAACATTTATAATTTTCATCACATCGGAGCGCCATTTCAAAAGGAATGAAATCATCAGCGTGGGTAAGGAGATTTACTGAATAAAAAACTTTTTTTTTCTGTTTTCCCATATTGTTAAATTACAATTTTACAGAGTAAAAAGATCTACATAATAAAATATTTAGAACATTTTAAAATGACGTTTGGTGGTCCTTCCAACTTAGAGAAAAATTATTGGCTTCGTATTTATAGGTGAGAAAAAAAAATATCAAAATTTAAACATATAAGAAAAAGAAAAAAAATATAGTGTAATTGAATGTAAAAAAAATTAAGACGGGTCATTTCTAGGCAGTAGATCAGGAGAGAGGGCAACCAAATAATTTTTTTTTTAAAAAGTGTAATGTGTTTATTACATCAAATAAGGCTAGTACAATGTAATATAATTTTCTCCTTGCTTGTGACTGAACCCAGCATAACTAGTTTTAGGCATATGAATGATTGATTATTGCAGATTTACTATAAGGTTTATGAAGCCAAATTTCTACAGCTTTGTTGTACTTTGATCCTTTGGCAGCTCACCCTGTGACAAAATGCTCACTCTAAAAATAATTAAGAAATTTCTTATTTAAAGTTGTATTTTTTTTACAGTCATTGACCAGGTGCACATCAAAAGTTCCTATGATTCACCGTTGAGTACTGTATCATCATTTGGAGACACCTTTCCCCCCTTTTGTTAAAAGTTTGTTAAATCAGTGATATAAACCTAAAACCTTAAATTATTTGGTAAAATGTTCTCCGTGTATACCTTTATGCATTTTATTAAAACGTTTCAATAGACCAGCAAACAAATGAAACGATACCGTACTGTAAATTACTCATAACAATGATGAAGTGAACCAACATCTTTTCAGTACTTTCAGTACTTTGATTACTACAGAAATGAAAGTGACGCAATTTTCGTGAATGGTTTTTGAAGACCAAAAATTTTAGCAAAATTTGTTATGTACCTTCTTCAGGCTTCATCATTTTTTTAGAAAAGCAAAACTTAAAACGGATTACTACGTATGACTGACTTAATCTTTCTGCGTCCCCCCCCCCCCTCCAATAGCGAATCGGGGATTGTTTACGTTTTACTCCTAAAAATAATTACTTAAATTTAAACACCCCTTGATTCCCATGTGTTTATTTTTCCTGTCATCTATAACTGAAAATATACTATAATGTTTAAATTCCACCATTACGGTTGACGTTTGATCCTAACAAAAATCTCGGCAAAATCCAAAGTAGAATTACACCATCGACACGTCAAATTTGGCTTGAAATTTCAAATCTTAATTGTTACCCTTTAAATCAAGCTTATTTCATTTAAAAAATTAAAACATTGCAACAATTCAACTTCACAAAATTTTTCATGACCTTACCGTTTTATCGATTCATCGAGAAAGGAAGAGCAGGAAACAACTAAATATTAGACTATATTGAAGAAAATCGAGAAAGACAAGCATACATTTTTTTTTAAACCAGCATGTGCTTACTATAAAATACTTTTCATTCGAATGCCTAATTTGATCTGGTGTTGTATCGTTTTATTTCAGAAAAATGACCCAGAAGAATTCCTCAGATTTTGGTTACATTATGGACTCCTGTCCCGGTAACAAGACAGAGTACACAACCTCCGTTACCAGACTGGGGTGTGGTGTGGATGAGAATGGGCGGAGTCAGTACTTCTGTGTTCCAAATCACCAGAGGTCAAGTCTAGTGGAGTTCTGTTATAATTCAACAGTTCCATTTTATGAAAAAGGTATGTTTTTATCTTTACGCATACATGACTTCAAAATTGCAATAATCTAGTAAAATTGTACTCAAGTCACTGTGATTTTTGTGCATGCAGGAAATTGTATAGAGGTTTACGAAAGTGGAAATTTGGATCAAACCAGCTGTCTCAATTTCACAGATGGATGTCCTGATGACCATTTCTTTCTCTCTGACCTGTATAAATGTGAGTTTAAACAAGATCAATATAAATAATGTAAAGATATTAAGAAATCACATTTGCATTTTTAAGCAACTACAACGAGGTATGCACCTAAAGCTTCAGGTACAAGGTAATATCTGTGAATGCAGATAATAATATTGTTAAGTATATATAGGGGGAAAAAAGTAGAATTTTAGAGAGGGAGGAGATGCAGATTGTCGCTTTATTTATTGCTGACAGCTTCATTCTTTGCAACATGACGAGAAGATCCTAAACGATAAAATTAATGTTCGTGTCTATATTGTAAAATATGTCCAGTTCTCAGGAATTTCACTTTGATATTTTGTAACTCTAATAGTATATGCTAAAGTGTATGTGTTTCTATTATTTGGTAGAATCTAGACTAAGACTACTCTTATTTTTGATACAGTCCCAGCTTGTCTAGGAGTCAATCTTCAAGAACGATGCTTTTTTGCGGATCCTGCATGTCCTAACATCACGTAAGTGAACATTGAAGAAAGAGAGAGAGAGAGAGAGACAGACAGACAGACAGACAGACAGACAACAGATAGATCATACTTATGGCAGTTAAAAAGTCAGGTCTTCATTAAGTTCATTCAGTCGACAAACAACACGTTTTATATTGTACATATACACAAAATCCATGGGGAAGATTTTTGTACTGAGAGAAATCAGTGCACACTCTGGTTTCTACTTGATCAAAAATGATGAAAATAGTGCTTGAGTTTAGTCTTTAAGGATATATCTCTGGACGATGGTTATATTTTGCTCTACATGATTATGTTGAATAGTGTAAATAAATATGTTATTCGGAAAATTGACCAAAAACTAAGGATTTGAACGTCTCTAAAGGAACACCCAATGTGGACAATGATCTGTCCTGCACACGTGCATGCGCAGATCTAGAGGGGAGGTCGACGTGATCAGAACTCCCCACCCCCTAGAATTTACAAGGTTAAAAAATATATGTACTAAAGCAAGAAAACAGTTACCATGGACCCCCCTTGGAAAACGCTGATCCCCTCTAGTAAACTCGAATATGTGTGAAATGGGTATGAAAAGTGAAAGATTCGAGGCAATAAAAGTCATAGACTACCCCCCCGCCCCCCTGGTAATAGGTTTTTGAAGCCTGGGCAAGTTTAGGTTTTTTTGGCTTGTCAAGAAATTTCTGGGATTGGATTTTTTCTGACTTGGATGAACCCCCCCCCCCCTCCCCCTTGGAAAAAAATCTGGATTCGCGCTGGACGTGTATTTAAAACTTATAATTTTCATCCATTAAAGCATATCGATATCCTTGCTTAATTGTGAAATTTTCCACTTCTTCGGATCGGACCGTATAAACCCAGGTCCCCTGTCGCAGTAGGTGCTGGTACGAAAAAGTTCCCTCTCTGCTCAGTGGCCCTAAGTGCCGAGTATAGGACAAATTTTGCAGCTCTCCGCCAGCAAGTGGTGGCGTCTCCATATAAGTGAAACATTTACGAGCTGGACCTTGAACAATGTACAATCAATCAATTAATCGTTTGTGAAATTTTAAGATCAATCAGTTTATTTTGCTTAAGTGAAATACACTAAGATTTTTTTGTAATGAATTCTAAATCTTACATTAAAGATATCAAAAAATCTGTAAAAGTTTACTTTTTTAGGTAGAAATACTTCTTCTTTTTCCTTTTCCATATAGAACAAAATTAAGGGAAGGATCTTTACCGGATGATGACTCAGCACCTATTGAGGCGATCGTTACTGTTGTCTGTATTGTTCTAGTTTTGATAACAGTATTCGTGTGGAGGAGAAAACATAAATCTAAAAGTATGCATTTTCTTTTTAAAGTGTTCAGAGTTTTATATCGGCTTAAAATGTGAAAAAATGCTTTTATTTAGTAACTTTCTGCAAAAGAGGAAGTCTTATAAAGCACTCATCATAAATATGCTTAATAAGGATACCACGAATTCCAAATATTTTGGTAAGATTAGTTAAAAATCCTTATTTGACAACAATTTTTTTCAAATAAATTTATTTCCAGAACTAAAAGTTATCAAAAGGACTTAAAGCTTCTAATCATCATATTAAGCAACACGTGGAAAAAAATAGGTTTTGCGAAATATAGACTTGAAGACCCTCTATACACAAAAGCAAAAATGGTTTCAAGACATTCATAAAATTGCATTGAAAAAAGGAAGGCAAACAAAAATGAAAGATGTTTACGTATTCATTGGCGGATCCAGAGGGGGGTTCCGGGGGTTGGAACCCCCCCTAATGTTTTGCCAAGTGGAGAGAAAGAGATATAAAATGTTTTTCGAAAATAAACATTTGTACGTATAACTCGTGTATTGAATAGATAGATTCTCTCACATTTAGTTTCTTCAATTCCCTTTCACTATAAATTACGTTTTATGAGAGAGTGAAATAAAATATTCTACTTATTTTTCTATATATCTTATAGATATGTTATGTAAACTTTGATGTTTGATTTAATATTAGATACCCGGTTGTGTTGATTATATCATGTGTACCGTTTATTGATCGTATTTTTAAAGAACTAACATATAACTCTTTGTTTTAAACCCCACCCGCACCCCACCCCAAAAAGTTTTAGCTCACCTGAGCCGAAGGCTCAAGTGAGCTTTTCTGATCACATTTTGTCCGGCGTCCGTCTGTCCGTCTGTCTTTTTGTCTGTAAACTTTTCACATTTTTGACTTCTTCGCAAGAACCGCTGGGCCAATTTCAACCAAACTTGCCACAAATTATTCTTGGGTGAAGGGGATTCAAGTTTGTTTAAATGAAGGGCCACGCTCTCATTCAAAAGGAGGTAATTGGGAATTAATGAAAATTTAGAGGCATATTTTGAAAATATTCTTCTCAAGAACCACTGTGCTAGGAAAAATGAAACTTATGGGGAAACATCCTCAGGTAGTGTAGATTCAAGTTTGTTCAAATCATGACCCCCTAAGGTAGGGCGGGGCCAAAATGACGGACCAAAGTTTTACATAGAAATATATAGGAAAATTCTTTAAAAATCTTCTTCCCAAGAATGAAAAAACCATAATTCATCATATTTATATGGAAGCATGCTCAGCTAATGTAGATTCAAATTTGCTCAAATCATGACCCCGGGGAGGGGGGGGGGGGGCAAAATGGCCGACCAAAGTTTTACATAGAAATATATAGGAAAATTCTTTAAAAATCTTCTTCTCAAGAATGACAAAGCCATAATTCATCATATTTTTATGGAAGCATGGTCAGGTAGTGTAGATTCAAGTTTGTTCAAATCATGACCCCCAGGGGTAGGGCGGGACCAAAATGGCCGATCAATGTTTTTAAAGATATATATAGGTAAATTCTTTTAAAATTTTATTCTAAAAAATAGCAAATCCATGATTGGTTGAGGGACTACTTTTGGATTTACACTTTTCAATAAAAAGCCATTTTCTACATTTTCGTACCCTTAGTGCTCAGGTGAGTGATGTGGCCCATGGGCCTATTGTTTTTTTTTTTTTTTCAAATTCTAAAAGAAATTCTTTGTACTGTTAGGAGATCCTGCAAATCCATTCGATATTTTACGGCTTCAGTAGTTTTTGAAAAGTGTTTGTTTTTTTATCCGGACTAATGGTACATGTACCTTTTCAAAGAAAAGAGGGACGTAAAACAAAAATTATCTACTTCAAAATTAGATCTTCCTATACGTGTGTGTGAATCTAGCTTTGCTTGAGAGAGAGAGAGAGAGAGAGAGAGAGAGAGAGAGAGAGAGAGAGAGAGAGAGAGAGAGAGAGAGAGAGAGAGAGAGAGAGAGAGAGAGAGAGAGAGAGAGAGAGAGAGAGCACTCGCGCTCACCGACTTGTGGGGAACTCACACCTGACAAAGGACCTTTCTTATGGGGAAAGTTCAGAATTGTGGGGAACTCTCTCGTTCCCCACAAATATGGTCATGGGGTTTTTTGAATTCTACGTGTTCTACTGATAATATTTATTCGATTTGTGGTCATTTTTGAAAAATTCCCCATAAGTCCGTAAAATTGACTCGCAGTAATTTTCTCACTGCACCGTAAAACGAATGTTTGAGGATGCTGGGAAATGTTCATTCGGAACGCAGCGGAATTTAAACTGGTCCCCATATGATACCAATTTATTGCGGGCAATGGCTGCTCCGAGAATATGTGGTAAGTAGATTTTTTATCATATTTTAAAGATATTGTAGGCTGAAAACTTAATTTAACTACGTAAATCATGCATGCAGTTATTTCTTACAGACGTTCGTAAAGTAACATTTAATAATGAATGCACGTAAAACTTTGGGAAAGTTTGACCCGACCTAGACCTCGGTTATTTTTTTTTTAATATTGTATCATGTTTATAGGCCTAA